>NW_026557809.1:0-62229 GCF_026930045.1 Uloborus diversus
TAGAGCAATTGGTCTATTATTTCTCGAGAAATCCCTAAAAATGTGAATTTTTGAAAGTGTCCCAATGCTTTTGGTCATATAGTGTATACAGTGCTTCTACTTCAACACATTGAGTTTTTATTAAAATTTCCTAATAAGTCTTGTGAGTGTCTGATCCTTGTTAGTTGTCATAATAAATATTAAGGGTTCTCCTTTTTCTCAGGAGGCACGAAAATATTACCTACATGTATATCTGCCTGAAAAAAAAAACCTCGAAATACTTAGGTGAAAAAAAATCTCAACGCCTCGCTCTGCCAGATTTTCAAGTTTTTATCGCTCTGCCTCGTTTTCATGCATCTTGCATTTAATGAATCAATAATAAAAAATAAAAAAAGGGCAAGACACAGATTTGCAGGAAATACATAAAGTTAAAACAAAAATGAAAATGAACAGCTTACATTTAGGAAAGCAATTATAAGTACAAGTAAGGGTTCACAATTTAAAAAAAAAAAAAAAAACTTTTTCTTTTTAAGTTCTGTGTTACGCACTTCTGTGCCGAAAAATTATCGTATCGTGTCTTCAGTCACAGAATAAAATGAATGTTCTAATCAAATGATTATCAAGTGATTTTCATTCGTATAGAACAAAAATCTTTTTTGAGATCCCACATTTTCTATTCTATTGACTCCTAATTCCTAATAATATGTAAATACAGCGAGAGAAAGGATTTAGCTTCTTGTTTAGGAGAGGGAACCATTTCTATATTTAATTAACATGATCTTTATCGTAAGCATACTATTTACTCAGAAATACTCCCTATTTTCCGGGGCACTCTGTTTGGGGGCTATGCCTTTTAATTTTCACGAAAATAAAATTTTCAAAATGCACTTTTAGACGAACTCTGGTAGTATTTGGAAGTAAGTAAGAGGTCCTGTGATCTTCCACCAGCAAATTTTTGAACTTGAAACGCCAAAAACACAATTTCAGGTTCTTCAATTATGTTAGGAAACGGGGAGTTCGGAAGCTTTCCCCGAAATTTTTCGAAATAGTCTAAAAACACAGTCTTAGTGTGATGTTGGGGGGAGGCAAAATTCTCAAAGTGTTATAAACATGATTGTAGGCCATTTTTAGTAACGTTGGGGACATTCAGGTTTTTGAAATCAAAGTTCCAAAAATGCAATTTTGGACGACTTTTTTTTTTATGGTCAAAGAAGGACTTTTCAGAAACTCCCTTCCCGAAATGTTTTGAAATTAAAGTCATAAAAACGAAATTTAAGACGATCTTTAATGATGTTTTTTGAAGGTAGGGGGGGGGGGGGGGGGTGCTTATGTGACCTGAAAACCTTTATGCCTGTAATTAGTTTTTTCTACATTGTATTAAAATGCTGATCTAGCTTCTGAGAATGAAAATAGAAAACAGTGAAAACTTGTAACCTTCATTCTATATTGTTCACATCTTAGTTAGCTTTGTCAGCAACATAAGACTGAAAACGTCATTAAAACTAATACATACAATGCTTAGTAATTCTACCACGGTGTGTTTTTTACATTAACCGAATCATATTAAATTGCTAATATGTTTTTCATGATTTTCCATGTATTTAATGAGTATGTTGGTGTACGGAATGTTTCCCGCAACTGAATAAATGTTTTTGAAAAGTATTTTTATTCTCCAAAAATACAGCTTCCAAATTCTTATAAAGATTTAAAAAAAAAAAAAAAAAAACTGTTTCTATTGTGAAAACTTTCTGAAGACATCAGAAAGCCTTCTGTATTTTTGTTTTCTTGTCAGTCTTGAATGTCGGTATTAGTAATCTGGAAATTTTGTATTTGGATGAAATTTTGCTTTTTAATTTCATCCACATTGATGTTTTTTTCCTGAAATGTAATTTTACACCCCCCTCCTTTTAAAAGTAAAATCTACTTAAGTTAAACATTGAATGAACACAAACGATTAGTAACTATGGCGACGAAAATTTGACTTCTTAGTAAATATTAAAACAACGAGCTAGAGTTATTCTTGTCATCATGACAATCTGAAAAACCAGAGCAACATCAGCTTTGTTCAAGTAAGGATAATAAGCATTCGCAATTGCTCAAAAAAAAAAAAAAAAATTCTGGAAGAATAAATATTGTCCTGAATTTTAGTAGTTTTCCAAAAATGATATCACTGTTGGAGAAATAATATTTAAGCAACGTACTTCAAAAAATATAAAACATGTTTTTAAATTGTAAATACTATTTGTACAAGCTTGATTCGCTCTGAAAAGTATGGAATAACACAAGTACATGATCGCTTGATTAAAACATTCAAAACCTGCAGTTAATCACAATATCCATATATTTAAGCTATTTCCAAAACAGCTAATTAAAAATAAGTGTTTTAACTTTTTTTTTCATTGTTTCTGGCAATAAATAAAAACTTGGGGTAAAACGCAGGAATTATGACACAAAATGTAAGCTAGGAAATAGTCTTTAATAAAAATAAAATTAACCACGGTTTGCATTGCTGTGCTGGAAAATAAAAATTATCCTATTTTGTTTCTCACGTAATGTTTTAAAAACGGTATAATATCGTACATGTCTTAAAAGAAGGAGAAATATTGCGACCCCATAAGAAACGTTTCACGATTCTATTTGGGGTCAAATTATGCATTGTTTTCCTCCTTAGGAATTTTCTAAAGAGAAATACAGTAAAATCCTATTACAACGCATACTAATGCAACGAAATACTTGTTTCAACCAAATAAATTTCCAATCCCGATTCCGAAATTTGATGGATTTTACTGTATATTATGAATTACATGTTCAATGTGTATCTACCTTCTAAAGAAATTTGACGAGTCTGGCTTTTAAAGACACAAATAATTTTCAAAAACGTTTGTTGAGCTGTGGAAAGCACTTTATGTGTGTACCATTTGTAGTAACACAAAACACATGTAAAAACGATGCAAAATACCTAGTATCTGGAATACGATTTAATCTATATATAAAAATATTTTTCTACTGGAAGGGGAAAATGTCAACTTTTCGCATTCGACAGCATTGTAACAATGTTCATTATATTGTAAATAAACAATTTGACTCAGAAATATTCCTTTCAAATCTATTTCTTTTCAAACCACAAATTTGAAAAAAAGCAAATGTTGCTAATTTAACAGCTAATAGCACGCATCTACATGGATTCACTTTCAAAAGCACTTGATTCTTCACGAAAGCCTTAGGAAAAGAGGAAAGAAGAAAGGACGTCCAGCGAAGGTCATTGAGGAAAACTAATGAGAGGGTAATAAATCTTACACCCCATTAGCGTTTACCCCTCAAAAAGGGGAGGTTACTATTCTAGGGCGGGGCAAATGCAAAAAGTGAACGTATTTTGACATTTTTTTCAATAGTTAGAACATGATATTTGTTTAAAAAATGGTCGCATTATTTCAAACAAGATCTCAAAAGAGAGCTGGAAATATTTTGCGTGTCAAGGCGTTCTTAAAATTTCGATAGCACGAGTTGCAGATGTTTTACAGAGCGAAATGTCCAACAGTACCTCGTTTTCGAAGAAATTCATTTTTTCTCGAATTTTAAAAAATCAGAGAATGGACACATCAAAAAAGTAAAAACTAAAAGAAACAGACATGGTCTTGAAAAATACTCAGAAAAAAAAACGGATCCGAAAACTTTACAGGAATTTGTAAAACAAGCTCCAACTTTCCCCGTAGGTTAACATTAGATCCGAATCTTTCAGACTCTCAGTGAAGAGCACCCTTAACACAAGAGAACAGGATTTAATCACTTTTTGTGTATTTTGAGCTTAGTTAACCTACTGAAGCATAATTTTGATTCAAAAATGGGGGGTCCGGGGAAATTTTTGAAATTATTGTTTTATAAACTCAGTTTTAGACGATTTTTGGTGATGTTTGAGAGAAGAGAAATTCGGGGGCCGTCTCTGGAATATTTCGTAACCGAAGTTTTAAAAACACAATTGTAGGCCATGTTTGGGAACAAACAGTTTTATGAAGTTGAAGATCCGAAAAAATTGATTAATGTAGATGACTTTCGATGGTGCAGGGAAAAGGAATTTCAAGACTTCTTTCCCCCTTTTTTTCGAAAGTTTAGGTATAAACGCGAAGTTTTAGACGCCCTTTGGTTAGGAAGAAAGATTTAGGGATCTTAGCAGTATTTTCAAATTTGAAGCTCTGAAGACGAAAGTCAAGACAATCTCTGATAGTGGGGAGTGGGGTTTTTTCCAATATTACGGTGAGGGCCCTCTCCTGGTAGTTTTTCGACATTGAAATCGTAAATATGCAATTGTAGACTATTGTTGCTGACGTTAGGGGAAGAAATGGTATTTAGATACTCTCCCTTGCTTTCAAAATAAAAGTTACAAAAATACAATTTTAGGGGACCTCTTATGAAGACCTGAAGGGATAAGGCTTGAGGATAGTCTTTTTCTTTTTCAAAACCATTTGACTCCTATGGTTTTCTATACAGAAATTTTCAATTTCCAGTCGGATATTTATTTGAAATACGTCTGCGACTTCAGTAAATGCAGTTTTAACATTTTGGACTAGTGTAATGTACTTAACAACAGTGAAGAAATTTGAGGACGGGACCAGGCGGTACCCTTTGGGTGTCACCCGTAAGTAGGGTGAAACCTAAAGTGAAATGTAAAATTTCAAGTTTTTGAAAAATATGAAGCTAAAGTGCATTCTTAAGACTAAAAATTTAAAATTTTTCTGGGGGGGGGGGAAGTCCCGGACCGCCCCTTCCCCCTTTTCCTACTCCTCATCATGGAGTGAATACTATACTCAGGATTAGGTTCATGTTCAGGATTAGGTACGCCATTGTTAACGCTTATACATTAGTTCTATTTTTTCATTTTATTATAAATATCATGTCTCCTGAATATCTTGATAAAATTTTATTTTACTTTTTTTTTCCCAACATTCAAGTACTTAGAACTTTTGGTGTGATTATTTCATTACAATATTTTAAATATTTCTCGCAATATTTCAGCTTTTTTTTCTATTTAAAACATGCTTCGGTCGCCCAGGTGAGGTAATTTAATAAGACAGAATCTCGATGCTCCTAAATTATATTTTAAGATTGCATTTAGAAAAAAAAAAGAAATACTTTTTTAAAAACTTTTATTGTATTTGCTTGTTTATCATCTACTTGTCCATTTTTCAACCTGTCTTCTAGACTCAACATAGTTTTTTTTTTTTTTTTTAAGTTTACATGGAGTATCTAACCTTTGCTGCCCCCCCCCCCCCCCCCCGCCCCTACGTGAAAATTTGAAATGACGGACCTGCTGCGAGGTAGTTTATTAGGCTTCTTATAATTAGCAACGCTTGTTCTTCAATTCTAAGTTTGCATTGCAGCCAGTTGCTTTCCTTTTGTGTAAGCAAAGTTCATTTTGACTCAATTGTGTAATAATTTAACATTTCACAACTGTATTTCACAGAATAAATTATGTGTTATGTAACTGTGCATTATCGTCCTTTTTTGGAACTAAAACAGTAATAAGTTCCCCCCAAGAAATGGACTTTATTTTAACAAATTAAAATTTTTATGGGCGTCCAACTCTCAATTATTGAGGGGGTCCGGACCCCTCGGACCCCCCCCCCCCCCCCGGCCACGACGCCCATGGAAACAGGACGACAAAAACAGCACCAATCAGATAAGCAAAATGTTCCACAGAAGAATCGCCAATCCAATGAGTAATTCCTAAAAATGGCAAACATTGGCTCCAAACAACCCTTTTTCTTTACTTCTGCTATCAATTCTCCCTGAATGCATTTTGGGGAAAAGAATTGAGAAATGCTCAGAAATAGTTTATGTACGTGAAAAAGTAACAAATGAACCTTAAAATACATTTTTTCCCTAAACAAGGAAAAAAACTACTTACTTCATACGATATTATGCTTTTCTCCTGAAAGAAATAAGATGCACTTTTTATTATTCTTTTTGCTAATTGTATAATTGAAACATCAGACAGCAAAGCTGTGTTATACATGCCTTTCAATTTTGTACTTAAATCTTCAGCAGAGAGATCTGTCAATAAATATAAAAAAATAGTTATAATTAAAGAAACAAAAAAACATTCTGATAAATGACTGCAAAATTAAAAAAATCTTTTGTGTAAATTATCAGCTTAATTAATACCAAAAAACTATCGTAAACTAAGGGCTGTGCCATTTTATCAGTGTTGGAGCCTGATTCATCAATAAAAAAATAAAAGTAAATATTTGCAATGTTTTTTAACTGAACAGTTACACATGATTTGGCTCCCTATTTTGCATTCATAATACACATAACATGATGGTAAACCCTTGAAGCGAAGAACAAATAGAAGTAAAACATTAAACAAGATAATATATTTAAAAAAAACAAACAAAATAAACTTGTTGGAAAATGATTCAGTTAAAGAAAGTCAGAAATTATTACAACCTAGATTTTTCTTGCCAGTTCTCCCTTACTTGGATTTTTCAGCATATTAGGGCCCTTGCTAAGCATTTGCCAAAGCACAAAATGAGATAAAAACGTTAATTCGGCGAAAAAAACTCTGTTTGGCAAAAAGGAAGTTCTTTAAAAACTCCACAGAAAAAAAAAAGCCATCCTCAAAATTATGACTTAACATTGTTGAAAATTCCTCTAGAGAGAACTAAGCAATTCAAACAAGTGTCTAATCTACCTCAAGTGCATAGGTGTATGCTGCATCTTAAAAGTAAGCACAAGCAAATGGATCTTCTACTTCTAAAACATACTTGATTCATTGATTTGGTAAAATTAGGCTTTGGCTAAGACTTGAAATTTCACAATTATTTTCAAATTTTGGCTAAGTTACTGGCTAATAACTTGAAATCACTAGCACGTACCCTGCATCTATCCCAATGGGCTTGAAACAGGCTTTCAAATAAAAATTTCTTGCATCCTTTTGTTTGTTACTTTCTCAAAAGTTTTGTTAATTTTTATCCAAATTTTTAAATTTTGACTCCAGGATCAATGGTTTTACTAACATGAGTTTGGAACAAAATCTGCATTAGAAAAACCATTTTATTCAAAATTTTGGCTAATAATAATAAAATATATTTTCAGAGCATAAGAAATAATAGAATTGTTATATTAAGCATACATGTTTCTGTTTCTTTATCCTTTGTCTCTGATGCATTTTGCTGTGCAAGAGGGGCATCTGTACTTTTTCCTAAAAAAAAAAGTTGTTCATCAAAAATAATGGTTAATAATGCACAACTGACAACATTGAAAGATTAAAATTAAAAAGACTTATGATTAAAATTAGGGAGACTTTACATAAATAAATTTAGCAACAAGAATTTACGTAGAAGGAATTTTTAAACTTTGAGTAGAGATTTCTTAAATAAAACCTGTATAAGATCCGAAATTTGGTGTTCAGAAATCTGGCAGAATCCTAAATTCAGAAACTAAGATAACCATTTTGACTTTTTGGAAGATTTAGAAAAAAATCTACAACCTCATTTTGAAAGAAAGAACTTTTAAAGAGTCATAAGTTCATTTACTCTCATAAAGTGGTGGTAGACATTCTTTGCACCAGGTAAAAGTTTATTAAGTTCAGAGAAAAATCGGGAACTTTTACCGCAATTTTTGGGAAGTAAAAGTTTTAAAAAGAAAGAAAATTAAATAAACATGTTTAAAAAATGATCAGACATACAATTTTCAATGCTTGTATGATAAGATTTCGTTTCTGTAATAATTTTACTGTAGCAATTTTTCCTGGAAAAAAAACTCCCTTTACGGGAAATTTGTTGTGATGAAAATTGGGAGATGTTTAGTTCATTAGAGAGTTTAGGAAAAGGGAATTCAATTTTGAGAGTCTCCCAAATGAATGGAGAGTGTTAGCAGCTATGATAAAGCTAAATTATGCATAATTATATATTTAGACATCAAATTAGATTAGCAGTAAAATAACATATAGTATGAAGGAGAAGGAAAAAAATATGAAGTAAAGACCAATTTATTGTTCAAAAACAATGAAACATAAAAGCATCAACCTTTTGGAAAATGAAAATCAGTAACAAGGAGAATGCATTTAACACATACCTGTTGAAAATAATTCATTACTTTTCTTCCCACTTTTTCGTTTCACACTTCGTTTGAGACATTTTGAACTTTGCAATTTTTTATTAAAAGCCTCAATTTTTGATATCCTTCAAAAAAAAAAAAAAAAAAAGTCATGATTAGCAACAGTGTAATTAGCTGAGATTTTATACAACCATAAAGATCCAATGACATGAAACCTTTTTTTCATTATATAAAATGAGCAAGTAAAATTCAGGAGAGTGGCACCATTATTGGATTGTTGTAATTATTAAAATTGTTTTCGAACAATATGTCAAAAGAAAAAAATAACAAATTGAACAATTAAAATATTTATTAGCATATTGTAATCTCATGGAAATGCAGGAAAAGTATATTGTGGTACTCAGGTTCCCCAACTTAACTTTATAGTTACATCCTAGGAATAATTACAATTTTTATGGAATTCAAGTCTGTGGCACATCACATTCTTGATTAGATATTCAGAGGTGTAAAAAAAATGTACTCCTTATTTGTAATTAAGGGGTCACAGTACCTTTTGAACATTTTTTTAAAATTTATGAATATGGTATTTTTCTTTGAAACCATAACATACACACTCATTTCTCAACTAATAATTTATTTTCAAAATCTTAAAATATTGTCCACATTTTTTAAAAATTCAAAAATCAATTTTTGATCGTTTCATCATTTTTGAGGTACTGTGACCCCTTAAACATTTTATAAACAAAAAGATTTACACTCGCTAATCTAATGAATAATGTAGATTAAGGTATTAAGTTTGTCTTGTTGCATGTAAGTTATTTTTGAGCATGTATGAGTGTTTGGTCCTTTTTTACTTATGAGTTGCAACTAGTGAAGCTAATTTTGATATGTTTCAGCCAAGAATGTTGCCCATCATTCAAAATTTAATTCAATTGTACACAACAAATTCATTTCCTTTCTCTTGGTCCTTGAGATCATGAAATATGTGCTAGATTCATTTGATTGATGATATTACTTACTAAAGGAACCCTTAAAAACACATTAGATCAGCAACAGATTAGATTTGATATTTGGGTACCTCATGACAGCAAACATCTGTGAGGCACTTTATGGTGCCACCACATATTTTGGAACTCCTGCCAGATTTATAACAAAATGCAGAAAAATTAATAAAGAGAAACAAAACATTTAATTCTTTGTTGATCCAACCCAACAGTTTGAATAAAAATAAAGAAAATTTCAATTGATCAAAAATATTGAAATACCTCGTTCTTTGAGAATGTAAGTTAGATATTAATTCAGAAACAGACGATGTAGGCTGGTACCAATTTTCTAAACACTCTGATTCAAAGTTCTTGCATTTTAAAGATGTAGTTGGAGCAATGTAATTTTTTTCTAAACAAGAAAAAGCTATGAGCACACGTAATTTTATACGTAAATAAAACATTTTGAACATAAATTTAATTTAAAAAAATCATAAAAAATTAAGTAAAATAAGCAATCAAATATGGAACTCATATATGGAAAACACAAAGATATATTCCAAAGAGATTTCCATACTCATTTTCTGAATCAAACACAAATCAGTTTATAACTATTCTGTTCATTTATTGATAAAAATAAAGCAGTAATTGAACACAATCAAAATGAAGCATGATATTTGTTATTTTATTTTTATCACCCAAAAAGTTTATAAATCAATGTAGTTTTTTATTTATTTATTTATTTGTGTGAGTGTGTTATACATTTTTAGGCATTCCCTACTGCCTGTTTTCTCTTTTTGTTTTCAGTAAAAGTATAAAAGGAAAAACTTTTATAGTTTTACAGAAAACAAAATAGAAGCATAAATCTATCAATATTATTTTTCACACCAAAATCATTTTTCATTCATGAAAATGGAGAAGAGTACAGCACTTTAAGGCCAATATTGCTAATTTGTTATTATTTTTTAAAGCTGTTTTTGTTTATATCACCAATATAGTATGCTTTCAAAACTTCTTTTCTGGCAGAAATTTTTTTGCATACGTTTTGAATAGTTGAATCACTTCAAATATTGACAAGTGTATGAAGTTACAAATAATAATTAATTTTATACGAATAGGATAAAGGTAGAATTGATTTTTCATTTTGGCATCATCATAAACTAGTTTTTATAAACACTGATTGAAATTCTAAAACACAATTTACTTTTATTATGACAAATGCCAATCAACTAAAAGTTTTAGTAAATTTAAATGTAACCAAACAAGCATCATTAAAGAATATTTTATTAATCAAAATTTTTAAAAAATTACAAAAATAAGTATCAAATTAACATCAATAAATTGAACTTTACATGCACTCTTTACAATGCTGAAAAATCAAACAACATACAATTAAACTTACTGTCACTTGTGGCTTTCAGATCTTTGAACATTAATGTCTTAATATCTATCATATCAACTTGACATACAGGATCATTTGACATAAGCTCAAATTTGACCTTTCTCTTTTCAATTAAAGAAAAAGCTGGATCTAAAACAGACATGACAAACGAAAGATCTGTCAGAGGTGTCAACAAACCAACCATTTTAAACCCAGAGTCTGTTTCACAATTTACAACCTAAAAGAGAATTCCCTATTTAAATATTTGCTTCAAAAGTAGCTTTAGTAAAAGCCTGCTGGTAACATCATAAATAAGGTGTCATAATATATTATAATTAGTTAAATCACTACTAAGTAAAGAAGATATTGCATTTCCAAGGTAGAAAACATCCTGCAAAATTTGGTGTTTTGAACTAAATAAGGCATAAATGTTGTAACAAATACATACAGTATTAAAAAACGTGGAAAAAATGTCTATATTTAAGTCTTAAAGAGAAAATAATAGAAAGCTAATCATAAAATGACTTTCAAAATTTTCTAAAGTTTTGGTAATTTTAAAGAATTGATAATAAAAACAATAAAAATGTTGCCTGTATATTTTGAAGAAAAGATTGATGGATGGAAATATTTTTAAATGAAAATTAAAAAAAAAAAAAAGAAAAAGAAATTTAAGGTAAATTTTAAGAGACACAGAAATTAAAAAAAAATAAATAAATAATAAATAAAATAAACTTTTATAACATACAAATCTAAAATATTTTTGAAATTTATAGCTAACTTTTATGGCTGGAAAATGACACTGCATATAGTAGGTAATAACACACAATCTACACAACATTTTAACAAAATGCAGATTTTTAAGACAGAAAATATACAAGTATTTTGAATAAACAAGTAAAAACACATGTTACATTTATGCAACCTTCCACAAGTTTCAATTTTAGGGATATTATTGTTTATTATTTTTTGTAAATGGGAAAAAAATCACGGAAGATGAATACTTTTGTGGATGATCTCAAAATTGTAGGAATTGACAATGAAGAGCAAGTGAATCAGTTTCAAAGAGATTTCAATCAGACTTTAAGTCAGAAGTTAAACAGGGAATGCCTTCCAATGTTGGAATATGCCAAGTGTTTCCTTTAAGTTGTGAAAAACAAAAAGCATTTAAGCTACTATTTTCATACATCCATTGTAAGTGAAGCAGAGACAAGGTACTTCTATTGATAAGGACTTGTATGAACATACCGTGCTGTAGCTGGAACAAAATATTTGGAAAGACGCACCTTCTTATTGGATCAATGTCACAATAGATGAATTTGCGCTAGGCAAAATAAAAAACTCAGATTATATTATTTACACTACTTTTAACTCACAAGCTTTAAAGCAGAATACTTAACAATGTTCTGTAACATAAAATCATTTGACCAAAATAGTTCTGCAAGTACTTCAAGCATTGCACTGTACACAAAAGCAAGCAACAAGTGACCTTTTCCACAAATCGGGGCCCTAAATCAAAATCGTTTCATATAGGAGTGTTTTTTTTCTTTCTTTCTTTTTGTTCAGTTTATAAAACTTCACTGTTGCTATGCATTACTGTAGAACCTAAACCGATTGAGAATTTTCAAAAACATTTAAAAGGTTTTCTAAAATGCATATAAAGAGCAAAGATACAAAATTTTATAAAAATCAGAACCTAGAAGTGTCAAACCATTTTTTTTTTTTTGGTTAATTTTACATGTCATAAAGGAGTAATCAAAATAATGTTAATAAATAAAAAAATACTAAAATAATAAATAAAATGAGTCGAGTTAGGGTAGCATTTTATAAAACATTTTAAAACTTAATAAATGATTAAAATATTTACAGGATGCCAAAGGATTGAAATTTTGAGCACGCAATTTTCGGTGATGGACGTGTTTCAATATTGCATGTTTCCAACACATATGTTTATGGAGGAAATTGCAGTGGATGAAGATCGATTGAGAAAAATAAGGAAAAGGGGAACCAAAAATGCTAGAAAAATCAGAATCTGTTCAGATTTAGAATATGAAATGTCTGCAGAGCCGATTTTGTACAAATTCTTCCAACTCAAGATAGAATTTTGCACAAATTCTGTAGATTTCTTTAAGTTTAAAGTAAATCTAAAATTTCCTTTAGATAACTTACTGAATTCAACACTTTTCGCAAGCTTTCTACCGTATTATCGTAATTTTCGAAAATTTTAGATTTTCTTCTAATTTAAAGAAGTCTGCAGAATTTATGCCAAATTCCATCTTGCATTGGAAGATAATATTTGCAGAAAAATTCAATTTCTGCAGAAATTTTGCTAAAATCTGTATAATTTCTAAATTTGCCCAAGTTTTCCTCTCACATTTGAGCAGAATTGTTCTGCAGCTCAGGCATCTGTTCTGCAACGTACGTCACAAATTTAGCAGTATTCTGCTTTGGGGCTCAAAAATAAAACAGTAAGTTTTTATTGCAGTTAATGCAATGCATATTAAATTCGAGTTAATTTTATTACACAATAAACTAAATACTTTGAGGGATAGCCTCCCCTTCCCCCTAACTAAAGTAATGTGTGTACATAAACATGCATACCTGCAAGACAATGATGTTTTTTAAGTTTCTTTGCAGAAATATTAAGATGACGGGGGGAAAATGATAACCTTGAATTTGAGATAAAATAATATCGAAACTAAACATTCTCTTTCTCATAAAAACTGAAAAATATTTTAAGTATACATTTTAAGAAATATTTTTAAATGCAGCTTACCAAGTTTACATCATTAAAGAACAATGTTTCTGTAAATTTCTTAAACTTTTTGACTGAAAAAGATTCAAATTGCATGCTTGGCAAACAGAGAAACATCCCACTTGGATTTTCATAATGGTTTTTAGGAACAGCAAATTGAATAACAAATTTTGACCATCTTATTGGTGATTCGACATTTGAATCCGCTTCTGAAATATTTTTCGCAGATGCAATTTGATTCCTCAAGTTTATGCCGAGTAAAACTTCTTCTTCGCTAGAAAGAAAAAGAAGAAAAGTAAGTGAAACAGGGCATTTTAATTGAAATTATACAAAATTATGAAAATCCACTTTGAAACCAGTGGCGGATCCACGGGGGGGCTAAGGGGGCTATAGCCCCCCCCCATGAGGTCTGAACTTACACTAGATAAAATCGAAATTTCAGAGATTTTTAATACTGCAATATTGTTACATGTTTAAGTTTGTATTATATTTAAATAAATATAGAAGCACTATCAGTGGCGGATCCACGGGGGGGGGGGGGGGCTAAAGGGGCTATAGTCCCCCCCCCCCCCATGAGGTCTGAACTTACACTAGATAAAATCGAAATTTCAGAGATTTTTAATACTGCGATATTGTAACATGTTTAAGTTTGTATTATATTTAAATAAATATAGAAGCACTATACAGAGCGGCGTATACATGGGGGATGGGAGAGGGCATAAGGGACTGTAGCTTCTTCTCTCATTTCGTCAAAACTTACGACAGATTAAATTGTGATCTGCAATGGCACGGAACGGCTCAGAGGGAATAATTTCATTCTGCGATCGAGGTATTTTTTAATCTGAAAGTTAGCCGTAATATATTTTACATCATTCCAAGGCTAAGGGAGCTATAGCCCCCCCCCCTCCTCTCCCATAAGGTCAAAATTTACACTAGATAAAACCGAAATTTCGAAGATTTTAAATACGTCAATACTTCTGCGAATTACAAACATGCATTATATTTTATTAAATATGTACACTATATACGGTGGTTTATTAATGGCGAGTTTGGGGTGGGGGGGGGGGGTAGTAAGGGGACTGTGACCCCTTCTCCCATTTGGCTAAAACTTACAACAGATTACAATGCGATTTGTAATTTCATGGAAAGTCTTCGAGACAATAACTTTGTTCTGCTATCGAGGTTTTTAATCTGAAGTTATTACTTTCTAATTAACGCCGTCAGTGGCGAATCTATGAGGGGGGGGGGCAAGGGAGTATAGCCCCCCCTACCTCCATGAGGTCAAAACTTATACTAGATAAAACTGAAATTTTATATTTTTTAATACTGCACTACTTATGGATATTTTATGTTTGTATTATATTAAATTAAATTTATACATTTCACTGGCAGATCTATGCGGGGGGGGGGCTAAGGGGGTCTATAGTATCCCCTTGAGGTCAGAACTTACACTCGATAAAATTTCAGTTTTAGATATTTTTAATACTTTAATATTTTTACTAAGTTTGTAATATTTCATAAAATTTATACAGCTTCAATGGTGGATCTGTAGAGCAGTGGGGAGGAGGGGGAGGTGCTAAGGATACTATAGCAACCCTTACCATTTGGTTAAAAATTACATTCATAGAAAATGAAATTTCAGCGATTTTCATTACTGCACCACTTTTGTAAACTTAAGCTAGGATTATGTTTACTAAATTCTCTTCCTGTCAACGGACACCACTGTTCTTTCTTTGAAGCCCGCGACATCCAGAATGAAAACCTGTCGTTCACTAATCCTTTTCAAAACGTTTAGGCAGTAAATTAAGCAAGTGTACTAAGCAAGCCGGAGAGGACGATACATAATGGCTACTGACAGGTATCATCAGGAGCAGGTATGGTGCATCCCTATTTCCGCGGAAACCGATAATAGAGTCCCTCCCACTGAATTAGGAATATGCAGTCGGACTAGAAAAAAAGCAATAGTTCCTTTCTGTAATGTTGAATTGCTGACCATGTGTCTCGTTAGGACTTATGTTTATTGTAAATGAACTCTTAATAGGCTGTTTCTGCCCAGAGACAACATTGAGTACTCCTCTTTTGAACAACCAGCAATAGCACAACGAAGTAGTAATGCTCATAATATGCTAAGGTTACTGATAAGGAAACACCAAGAGCGAAAATTTAGTTAAAATAATAAAAGGTGGAAAATTGTGGAAAAGTTTTTCTGGGACGCGGCATCGGTTGTCGCAGTATTGAACTGTTGTTTTAACGAATTGCTTGTATTAAAATTCATACTTGGATTCTTGGTTTTTTCACACTTGGAAGTTTTGTTAAGAAACAAATGTGGCGATTTTGTTGGACTGGCGCTTTAAAGGGCGGGCGCAAAATTGGTGTTTGACTTGATTTATTTCGCAATTGTTTTGATATTTTAAATATAAGTATTGTCGAGTGAATATGAAGCGTCGACTTACAGATTATTTTAGTAAAAGCAATACGCATATAACTGATGATTTCCAAGGACACGATGGAGTTAGTATCGATAAAATACCATCAGATTCCAAACAGCCGTGTTCTAATAATGGACTACTACAACGCATGCCGACTACATCTAACGTTGAGAATGTGAACAACTGTACAGCTGGATGTGAGACTTCTAAAGAACAAGTAAATATATTTTCTTTAAAATTCAGCTATATTTTAAATATGTTATAACATACCAACTGTATATTGATATACAAAAATAAAATTAAAATTATCGTTTAAAGCATAAATAAGTAAAATAGTAATCATGATTGCTGGTACATGGGGGGGGGTCATGTTAGCAGGAACCCCCTTTTTCAATGTAAAAAAAAGTGTGAGATTATGGAGTCTAAGACGTTTAACGAATTTCTGCATCCATAAGCTTGCACTTTTTTTTTTTTGCATTGAAAAATCTTTTTTTTTTTTTTTTTTTTTTACCCCAAAACATGGGCAAAAGATGAGGTGATTTCAAAGCAATCTGATAAAAATCAGGTGCCTTTGTTCAATTTTTAATTCATTTATTTATTTTTCACATGTTAAGTTTCAGCATTTTATACTGAGGGTTTTTTTTTTTTTTGCAATACTACTATAGTTTTTTCTCTCTTCTACATTGGTACTCTCATAAGTTGAAAAAATAAAGGTGTGAATTTAGAATGTTTGCTAATGAATTAGACAAATTTTTTGAAATTTACTAAAACTTTGAAAAGGAATCTTATTTGTTCATATATTATTAAATAACTATCTTTTTGCATGAGAAAGATAGTTTCGTTTTCAGAAAATTGGTTTAACCATAAAAAATAATGAAAAATTACAGTGCTTAAATTTAAGATTTTTAAATTTTTTTTCTAGAGAATAATTCTTAAAATCGTGAGTGTTCGTAAATAGAGTTTCGTAAAATTGAGTGTCAACTGCATTTTAAATGCATTTAAACCGTTTTGAACATTCAAGATTTTTTGTATCAGGTAAATTATTTCTATTTGAATGTATTTTTAAGATAGGAATATGTATTATAATTTGTAGGGAATATATTAAATTACTTAACTTATAAATGTATTTTTTTTTTAGAATCCTACTGATATAACATCTTTAACAAATTATCAATTATATGATATTGGATTAGCTGTTGGAAAGATTTTAGATGACGATAAAAAGCTGAAATATTTAAATGAAACATGGAAGCCTCCGGTGAGTTATAGCTTTCCAACAAGAGCTGAAGGAAAGCAGAACCGTAAATTTAGACGAGAATGGTTGGAGCAGTACAATTGGCTTGCTTACAGTGAGCTTTCGTCTGGTGGATTTTGTAAAATGTGCGTTCTGTTTGCACCAACTGGAGCTGGAATTGGAAATCAGGTGAGAAATTCCATCAGTTCATAAGTGGCATTTTTCAGAATTGAATTGAATTTTTTTTTTAATAGTGTCAATATTCTTTATAGGCAAAATAATAGTTTAAGCGCTCTTCTCGATATTTTTTTTCTGTTTTTTTTTTTTTTTTTTGGTTTATTTCTTAGATTCTTCCATTAAGTGGTGGTCAAAAGTTCTTTTCGGCTATTTCATTTATACTGACTGTCGTTATTAAGTACATTTGAAAAATAGAAAAATTCAAGATAAGAAAGACCGCGATCTTTTAAAAAACGGGAATCGCGCAACCCCGCGCCTTAGTGCGAACTCAGCTTTAGGTTTTACGCAAATCTCATGACCCACTGAATACATTTCACGATGTCAATATCGATCAAGCTTCCATCATTCACAAGCCAAAGGAAGAAATAGACCAAAACAACCTCGTAGATAGAAAAATTATTATTAAAACAGTTCATTTAAATTAATTTTTAATTATTTTTGAAACATCAATGACAAAATATCTATGTTAACAGTTTTAACGTCGATGGCATCAATACATCATATTTTTTACATATGTTTAAGGCTTGTAAACTAAAAGTTATCATATTAGACAAGTAAATTCATAAGCTGTATTTATTCATAACAAATTTATTTTTTTAATTGTCTAAGCAAAGTCCATAAAAATAGGAAGAATGGTAATTTTAATGAATTATTGAAATTACCTCAATTCGAAATCAAGTAATACAAAGGAATAAGCAACTCATGCATACTGTTAAAAGATAAAACCTCGAATATCAACATAAATTAGTTTGAATTATTTCGAAAGACTTTTGCTTCTAATGTTCCACCCGGTTCTTAACACCTAAATTGGGATATTAATTGAGCGTCAAATTTTTTTTTTATATTGCAGTTTAATAAGATGTTTATTTATTTTCAGGTGCTTAAAACATTCGTTAAGGAGCCGTTGATTAAGTTTAAGAAAGCTACAGAAGAACTAAAATATCACCAAACTACCCAATACCATCAATTTTCTGTGGAAAAAGCCCTGCATTTTAAACAATCCATGGAGCCTATTCCTGGAAGTTCAGTAAGTCATGTTGGCCTCCTGATAGACGCTAGAAAAGCCTCTATAATAGAGCAAAATTTAAAACGCTTGAAGCCTATAGTAAAAACCGTACTGTTTTGTGCCCATAACAATCTGCCTTTGAGAGGTCATAGGGATGACGGCAATTTGAACAGCAGGGAAGAGCAAGAAAATGCATTAAGAGGAAACCAGGGTGTTTTCAAAAGTCTATTGGCTTTTAGAATTGATGCTGGTGATGAAGATTTGAAAACGCACCTTACCACTTGCAGAAAAAACAGTACACATATCAGCAAAACAATCCAAAACGACATAATCGAATGCATTGGCGATTATATCCATTCGGAGATTACGAGTAGTATACAAAAAGCCAAATACTTCTCAATAATATGTGATGAAACCACAGATGAAAGTAAGAAGGAGCAGCTTACGTTTTGTGTGCGATATGTCGACATAGACAGTTTCACAACCAGGGAAGATTTCCTTGGATTCGTGGAACTCAAAGCGACAACTGGTTTATCGATTAAATCCGCAATAGACGAAGAACTGACAAAACTGAATTTGTCTTACAAATACCTCTGTGGACAAGGCTACGATGGAGCAAGCAACATGTCTGGGCCATTTAAGGGCGTTCAAGCTCTAATTTCCGAGCAGCAACCCCTCGCCATTTATACTCATTGTTTCAGCCATTCCCTGAATTTGTGCATCACAAAAAGCTGCCAAATTCCTGTTATAAGAAACGTAATGGGAACAGTTGAGACTGTCTCTGTGTTTCTCTCAGCTTCTGCGCACAGAACAAATGCATTAATCGATGTTGTAGAAAAGCAAGACTTTTCGGAAACTAAAAAAAAGAGATTGAAAGCACTTTGCCCTACACGGTGGGTAGAAAGGCATGACAGCCTAATAACATTTAAGGAACTACTTGTTCCTGTTGTGACTGTGCTGGAAAGTTTACATACAACTGCCTCTTCCGAAGCGTCAACAAAAGCATATATGTTAAATGCTTCAATAAAAAGGAGTGAATTTATTGTTGGCGTCGAAATATCAGTGTACTGTCTCAGTTTGACACTGAGGCTAAGTCAGCAGTTGCAAAGCCCGAAGCAGGATTTGTCTTCTGCATTAGCTAATGTGTCTCAAGTTTTGGACACTTTTCGGAGTGTAAGACAAAACGCAGAACTCGAATTTCAAACTATTTACAAAAACTGCCTTGAAATTGCTGAAGAATTGGATCTGGAGTTAGAAATACCCAGATCAGGAAAGCGTAAAAGTGCTCGAGACTGTACACCTCCAGAAAATCCAGAAGTTTATTTCAGACGAACAGTCTTTCTTCCTCTGATAGATCACTTCATTTCCGAGATTGATTGCAGATTTAGCAGAGATTTTCTTGGAGTGCTTCCCCTCGAAGGTCTAATTCCATCGAACTTGTCGAGGTATACTGACAAAAATATTATAACTGCTGCAGAAAAATACAGGAATTTTACAGATGAACTAGGAAGTTTGAGCTTGCTATTAGCAGAAATCAAGATGTGGAGGAATAAATGGCTGCCGATATGCGGTCCTCCTACAACAGCTATCGGGGCACTGAAAGAGCTAGACCCTTCGTTTTTCCCATCTATTGCTGTTCTTCTCCAAATTTTCGCAACAATCCCAGTAACGACTTCAACAGCTGAACGTAGTTTTTCTACCTTAAAAAGGATAAAAACCTATTTAAGAAGCACAATGGGAGAAGTACGGTTAAATGGACTTGCTCTAGCAAATGTGGCAAGAGATAGAGATGTATCTGTCGACAAAATAATTGAACTCTTCTGCAAAAGTAAGAAGAGGAGAATGTGCTTGGAAAACTGGGAACATGTCAAATAATGTTTAAAGTATTTTTTTTTGTTTTAAACTAGAGTAACAAATTAAATCATTTTATTTTCTTACAACTAATGTGCCGACTGTGTTTTTGAAAAATTGTTTCATAATCATTTTAAAAAATAAACTCTTTTGACAATTTTTTAGTGTATTTCATGTTTTACAAGTTAAAAATAAACATATGCTCATTTTAAATAACAAATGTCGTAACATTCTCGTGAAAAGGATGCTGAACGATATTATACTGGACTTTTTTTTTTTTTTTTTAACAGACCTAAGTTAGCCCCCCCCCCCTTGTCCAAGTTCTAGATCCGCCACTGTTTGAAACAATTACAGTCATTGTAAAAAAAACAAATTCATATGATAGTATGTCACTCCAAAACTCACCTTTGCATATTTCAAAAACAGATACTAGAAACAAAAAAGTTTCAGTTCTAACATTTTAAAAATAACCATAAGATTTGCCTAATAAATGAAATATTTTTTTACACAACAAATGTTTTTACTAAAAACATGTTGGTTACTTATTATCTAACATTGAAGTTTTACATTAAGAAATAAAACATACTGTGGAGCAAATATTTTGACATGTTTAATCATTCAAAAAAAAAAAAAAGTTACAAGAAACTTCTTTAAAATTAATTTTTGATATCTTTATTTATTTATTAAATCAAGAATAACATTTGTTTCAGAAACTTATGTGTTTCACAGCTTTAAATTAAGAAAGAAAAAATAAAAGCAATTTTTAAACAACTTGCATCTAAAATTTCATAAAATATAACGGTTTCAAGGTTGAATCATAATTTCATGGCATAGCCAATGTTAACTTGATTAATTTGATGTCAAACTTAGTTTTTGTCAGAGCATCAAAGACATTTTTTATGTTAATTTATTTTAATTACTAAACCACTAAAAAATTATTCATTGACAGCTAACAAATAAATAAATATGAAAAAATAGAATGAGGCTATATTAAAACTTTTTTTTTTTTTTCATCTTTTAACCATTTGTCACTTTTAAATTTCAAGTTAAATTTTATTGCATTTATTAAAGTAAAATACAGTAAATTATTGCACATTTATCAGCAATAATTAACTTTTAATAATTGCAGAAAGTAACAAAAATTCTTTTAGTTGAGGATAATATCAGCTTAGGACCTGTTTAAAATATTAAGAGGGCCCTAGGCCAAACACTTTTTTGGGGCCCTCTGTAGTCAAACCTTATAGCACAAACATTCATTGGAAACCAGAAGTGCCATTCAAGGGTGCTGCAGTGCTCAACCAATTGCTCTAAGCATTTGTTGGGGTGCAGAGCATCCCATTCCTTAAGTAAGTAGAAGAAAAGGGCAATAAATAAAGGAAAAAGTTTTTTTTTCTTCTTTAACTAAAATATTAAACTAGAGCTTAAACAATTTTAGTTATTTGGGGGATAAAGGCAATGGCTTGTTTGGTAATCAAGTCCTGTGACTTACCAAAAGAAAGAAGAAGAAAAAAAAAACAGTTGTTAATTTTATACTCCCTTCTAAGCATAAGTTAGCGAAAATTACGATATATAATTCACTTTCATTTTTTGGGGGATTTTTTAAGACTTCATACTTTACACAATATTAAAAAGCAAGTTTTAATCAAACTTATATTCAAGCAGTTTCAAATAAACTAAGCTTCATTTTTGTATTTCAAAGAGGGGAATTCTGTGTGGGGTGGCTCAAATGAGATGCCTCATGAAAAAACATCCCTCTCACCAGCTGAGCGATTATCACTATTCTCAGTTAATTCTATACAAGGGAAAAAAAAAGTTGAGAAAAAAAGCACGCTTGAAAATTACCTTCTAAATTGTGTAGAGATACTTTTCACTACAATGTCAAACTTTGTGTCACTTTCTGTAAAACTTAAAGATACTATATTAGCATTTTCATTTGTATAAAATGAATGTGAAAGACTTTGTTCAAATAAAAGAGAGAATGGCAAAATTGAGTTATGAGTGTAACTGTGAACGACGGAAGACTCCAGAAAATCTTTGTCCGTGAATCCATTTTCTGATGAGTTAGAAATGGCTTTTGAAGCATAAGTTGATTGAGAAAATATGGAAACTGGTATCAGAGAACAGCCAAGTGAATGCAAAACATCACATGTGAAATTCAGAATGCTGTTTGAATTACCTTCCTGGAAATTCAAACAAATATCATCAATAAGTCAAAGTACCTACTTGAAAACATTTTCAAATTATATAAGTATTTTAGCAAGTTTTATGATAAAAATAAAAACTTATTTTCATGATTGATATACACACCCAAATTACTTTTTGAACAAGAATAAGAATGAGAAAGAACAATTACAAACACTGAATTACTTCAAAATTGCACCAGCAGCTTAATTACTGTAGTTTCACTCTCACTAGAATCATTGGCCTGAAATAATGATAAATGAGTCAAAGACAGACATTCTCTTATTGAAGCTGAGATTACCTTCATAGTGGTAGATAACATTAATTCAGCCATGAGCTTGAACCACTTTTACCAGTGTGAAGATAACCTTAGCTTTGATGAGAGGACATCTGGCTCCAACTTTTATAGCTATTCCAGACTGGTGATCTCTTAAGATTGAAACTATAATCAAACTTTCATTAAACTCTTGTAATTCTGTCTTTGCCCCACTTTGGGGTAGTATAGCTATAAACTTACTTTATTCTTTTTTTATTTTTTTAATATAAAAATTCCGGAGTGAACTGTAAAAACATAGTGATCTGAAATTAACTATTGGTGTGATCAGGAACTGTGCTGATCACAGAATGATTCCTTAATACATTTTTAAACTTTTATTAATTTCAACAAAAAAGTATAAGTATACACCACCAAAATCATATAAAAGGAAACTGAACTCACTCCTGTATTGTCCTATGCATTTCACATGTAATCAGGTAGCATAATAGAACTGTAAAAACATAGTGATCTGAAATTAACTATTGGTGTGATCAGGAACTGTGCTGATCACAGAATGATTCCTTAATACATTTTTAAACTTTTATTAATTTCAACAAAAAAGTATAAGTATACACCACCAAAATCATATAAAAGGAAACTGAACTCACTCCTGTATTGTCCTATGCATTTCACATGTAATCAGGTAGCATAATTTCCTTTTTAATAACTCTGATTTTTAAGTGTTAGACATTAAATTAATACTTCATTTTAAAAGTACAGTAGAAGACCGTTATAACGCCGACCTATGTAACGCAATTCTCTATAAACCGCACAGCTTTTCAGAAGTAAACAATAGGTTTTAAAGCTTAAAAAATCCCTCTGTTTTGCTTTGAAAACATAAAAATTGTTAGGCAAAGTAAATTTTGAAAGTTTTTCATCTTTCTATCTTAATTCAAAGCTTCAAAATTAGTAATAATAAACAGAAAATATCAGATGACTCTTGAAAAGGCAGATGTTATGCAAGCCATGAAGCTAGTAGAAGTGCAAGATAATGCACTTTCTTTTGATTGTGAAACATATTTATTTATGAATAACTAACTGTAGTATTGGTGCTTTAATATTCTTTGCAGATAAAACTCATTCTGAAGTGGGCAGTTCTCAAAAGGTGGGAACAAACACAGACCTCAACTTTGAAGCTTCAACACCAAATAACTTTCATTTTAATTAACTCAAAAATTTTTGAGTTAAACTATAATACTGTATAGAGACAAGAATTGACATAAATTATGGAAAAAATGCTCTTCAAATGCCCTTAAAAAAATATTTTCTTTGCTAAAAGGCACAATTTTGGACATACCAAAACGTTAACTGAGCAAATGTACCATTAAAAAAAAAATTTTTTTTAATTATTTCCATACGTTTCAAAAAAAAATTAAAGGTATGACTCTTACACTGAATAACTTTTTGTTAATATTTTACACAGATAACAAAAATAAAGATAGATTATTTACTTTGTAAACGATTAAAAAAAAACGTAACTTTGAAATTTGATGTATGTCCAAAAGTTGCGATCTTTAAAATGCTATTATTTGAGAACTAAGTATATGATGTTTTTGTTTTAAAGGTATTTATCGATCCTCAGAATCAATTTTTAATTGTTTAAAAGTGTTTTCATAAGCTTTTATGCAGTATCTTAGAAGAAAAATGATTTTTCTTAAACATACATGTGAGATGTCCAAATGGCGTTACGATCTTGATGCCGATAATTCTGTCCGTTTATTCATAATTTTTGATGATCCACTGTCTTCTAACCTCAATAAAAAAGGTTATTATAATGTTATCTTTTTTAATCCATTGGTATTTTGCATAATTAATACGTTACACATTGAACAATGCATAAATTACAGTAGTAACATGGCTTTCTATGATCGAACGAAAGCCATTTTGCGCTAACATCGCCAAGCAAACTTCCGCTGGCGACATTGGCGACAACACAGTATACGATACGCTAAAGGTTACCAGAGGGGAATTCCAGTCTGACAAATGTAGTTTATCGTCAGCTGTACCACTTTTGGCAACTTTATCACCTGCGCTAGCATTTTTTTTTTTTTTTTTTTTTTTTTTTCCGCTTTTATTATTTTAGAATTCTTTTTCTCTTCTTTCTTTTGGAAACATAATTTAACGATCTCCAAATAGAAATACGAATTTCTTTCTTCAATAATTTTTTTAGACATCATTTTAATTCTTATGACATTAGAAAAAATATTCATTATTAAAACTGATGTCACTTTTTACAATTGTATTATTTTTAATTTGAAGCTTTTTTTTAACTTTGCATCAATTTCTTCAAAATCATTCCAAAACTTTATTAAATGTAAGGAGCAGCATGTATAGCCATTCAAGTATTTCATTAATATCCTCTTTATTATTAAATTGCAAAATTTAAAAAGTAATAAATAAAATTTTCATTGGAAAAGTTAAAAATCAGATTAACAATTGTCAAAAATGATGAAACTTATGTTATGATGATGTCCAAAATCCGTTACCTACAGGAAAGCAATGTCCAAAATCTGTTACCTACAGATTGCTGATTTAATTTGCTAATTAACAATTTTTACAAATACCTGCTGTCTTTTCATGTTCATATATTGTGTTCTAGGTATGCATACTATAGAATAAAATCAAAATTGATGTCAAATTCGAAAATTTTTGAAATTGCTCAAAGTTAACTTTTTTGTTCCCACCTTTTGAGAACTGCCCAAGTGCTAATATCTAGACATATTCTGAATGTTAGTTTTAAAATTTGTGAAATGATCTATATAATGCAAAATCCTGTATAACACAAAAGCTGTGGTCCCAAGGTGTGCGTTATAACGGTCTTCTACTGTATTTAAAAATACAGTTACAGTGGCTAAAAATCAATTAATTTTGTAGGTAGATAGACAAGTTGTTTGACAAGAATGTGACTTATAGTCCCCAATTAAAGAGATATTTTATTACTGTTGCTTAAATGCAGAATCTAATTTTTCTTCATGCTGCCCATAAGCTTGCCTGAAATTTCTCCTTCGAATCCCTAAAGCTAAAATAATGAACTCAGAATTACAGTCCAACCACGAATTGTACGGAATTGGCGAACGTCCAGTTAAGAAGAGTCTATCTGATTGAGGTGGAAAAGTAAAACCTTGATGAGCGTGTTCCTCTTATTTGAACGAGACTCTTCCAGGGGCAGATATAGAAATTTTTCTAAGGGGGGTGAAGTTTCAATGACTAGTGTGTTATACTACCTGAGTAAAGAAATATTGGTTAAGCTCAGGGGTGCCATTCCCCCTAAAGATGATGGTGCCCCACACTACGGAGCAACTCACCCCCGAAATAATAAAAAAATCCTTTCAAAAATCCCCCTCTAATTTTTTTTTAACCTGCACCATGGATCATATTCTCTAAAACTTTCATCAAAACTATTTCTTTAAGCCAACAATCTGGTCATGTTCCGAGGAGAAATATCTTACAGAACCAAGCAAAAAAGAGGTTAACATTGATTCTATGTACTTTTTTTTTTGAGCTAAAGTATTGAAGTTTGATAATCTATACTAATATTATAAAGAGAGAGGGCAGATTTTTGTGTTTATATGTTCGAGGTAATCTCCGGAACACCAGCACCTATTTGAAAAATTCCTTCACTATATGAAAGGTGCTTTCTTACTGAGTGACATAGTAGGCTATAATTCGAAAAAAATCGATAAATAGTGCTTTTTTTAATTTCAATTTAGGCTCAAATTTCACATAAATTCTCAAATATGGGAGTGAAAAATTACTTGCACATATCAATATTATATATCGTTGAAAAGGGTAGAATTTTACGCATTCTAAATAATTTGTTTCAATGCTTTAATTTAATTACGGCGAGAGTAATTTGCGTTTTTAGCTCGAACTTTTTAAGGCTTAGCTGAAATTTAGGCACTACTTTCTTCATTAAATCTATATATATAAAAGAAAGTCGTGTTAGTTACACCACTTATAACTCAAGAACGGCAGAACAGATTCGGCTGAAAATTGGTAGGGAGGTAGCTTAGAGCCAGGAGATGGACATAGGATACTTTTTATCCCGTTCTACAGCGTTCCCGTGTGACTTGACATGAAACGTCAGTCACTATAAAACGTGGTATAACAAAAAAGAATCAGACTTGGAATAACAAAACGCAAATGACAGCTATGTAATTGACGTAAAATGACAGCTATGTATTGACGTATGGATGACAATTTGATATTTGTAAGAAATCAATATTAAAACTATTTCTATTAAATAAATAATTAACAAGTGGATTTAAGTGAAGTGAAGTTTAATTAATAATGCCGCGACCAAGACGATCGAATCTTTCCCGACAAAGCCGTAATGCAAGAAGAATACAAAATACTGCAAATGAAAGGACTGAAGACGAACAAGAAATTGCACGTGAACAGCGCCGCGATAGTATGGCTCGACTTCATGCTTCTCAATCACGAGAGCAAAGTGAAGCAGCCCGTGAAACAGCTCGGTTGGCAATGCAGAATCGTCGAACGAACAACAGAAGGCAACAAATAGATAATTTGCGACGCAGAACAAGATATTTAGCTGATTTGAATCGAGCAGCGTTTCGATACGATTGCAGCAATGATTACAGCTTGCATCCTAGCGTTTGCATTGGGCAAATGGACGTTGTTTGCGAGTATTGTGGTGCATTAAAGTTTTCCGGAGAAACGCCTGGATTATGCTGCCTTAATGGTAAAGTGAAATTGCCAGGGTTGACTCCGCCACATGAGCCATTGTATTCATTGCTTTGTGGCGAAACACAAGAATCACGCCACTTTCTTGCAAATACTCGAAAATACAATAGTTGTTTCCAAATGACGTCATTTGGGGCAGACATTATCGAAGAAGGAGGATTTAATCCGACATTTAAGGTATTTATTTTTGTACTTACATAGAATGTAGTTAAAGAATAACTTACTTTATCTATTGGTATGTATTATATTTGCTAATACTGAACTCTACTCTCCCACAGAAAAAGTGTTTATAACCCAGTTAATACTGTCTGGTTTTTATTTTGTAGATACAAGGACAGATTCACCATCGAATTGGATCATTACTACCTTTCGAAGATACACAGAATAAATTTTTACAAATATATTTCATGGGCAACATGGAAGAACAACTTGATCGACGCCTAGGGATCAATGCAGGAATGAAGCGAGCAATTATTCAAGACTTTGCAGTGTCTGCTTCATGAACATCATGCGTTGGTCAGGTTGTTTAAGAGTGCTTTAGAGCAAATGCCAAATGATGACTATAAAGTTGTCATCAAAGCAGATAAACGACCATCTGGAACACACGAACGCACATTTAATGCTCCTACAGTAGACGAAGTTGCCATCCTGATTGTTGGTGAACAATTGGAAAAACGCGATATTGTGCTTACACGTCGCGATACTGGGCAACTGCAACAAATATCTGAATTTCATCGATCATATGACGCATTGCAATACCCACTGATGTTTTGGCAAGGAGAAGATGGATGTTATTTCAATATTAAAATGATAAATCCATTGAATGGTAAAGTATCAGTATCTTAATAATGGTTAATGTCTGTATTATTTGTCTTTGAAATGGTTAATTATCAAATTTTGAATTTCAGGTGAAGAAACTACAAAGAAAGTTAGCTCAATGAATTATTATGCATATCGTTTGATGATTCGTCAAAATGCTGACAACTATTTGCTGCGGTTTCGTCGATTGTTTCAGCAGTATTGCGTTGACATGTATGTAAAAATAGAAACGGAACGTTTAACATTTATTAGGTTGAACCAAGCCAAACTGCGTTCTGAGGAGTACGTCCATTTACGTGATGCAGTTAGTACTGAAGGAAATGCAGCTAATATTGGTCGATTAACTATTCTGCCGGCGACGTACATTGGTAGCCCACGTCATATGCATGAATATGCACAAGATGCAATGACATATGTTCGTCATTACGGCCGGCCAGATCTCTTTATTACTTTTACCTGTAATCCAAAATGGATAGAAATTACTCAATTGCTGCTTCCCGGACAAACATCAAATGATAGACACGACATCACAGCACGTATATTCAGGCAAAAAATTCGGTCCCTGATGAACTTTATTGTTAAACAACGCGTCTTTGGAGATACTCGATGCTGGATGTATTCAATCGAATGGCAAAAGCGAGGCCTGCCACACGCACACATTCTTATTTGGTTAGTGGAAAGAATTCAGCCTGACCAAATAGATGATATCATATGTGCCGAGATTCCTGATCATGAAGTCGATCCAGACCTACATGATGTTGTTACTACTAATATGATTCATGGACCGTGTGGTGCCATCAATCCCCAATCACCTTGCATGGTCGATGGAAAGTGCTCTAAACGATATCCACGGAAATTAACGGCGGAGACTGTCACTGGCAACGATGGGTATCCGCTGTATCGGCGTCGATCACCAGATGATAACGGTCGAACTGTCACAACGAAAGTGAAAAGAATGGATTTCGTTGTCGACAACAGTTGGATTGTTCCATATTCGCCACTTATTTCTAAAACGTTCAAGACACATTGCAACGTTGAATACTGCAATTCAGTTAAGTCAATAAAATATATTTGCAAATATGTCACGAAAGGCAGTGATATGGCGGTTTTTGGATTGCAATCCTCAAATACCAACGATGAAATTTCACGCTATCAAGTTGGTCGTTATGTGAACTGTAATGAAGCGATTTGGCGTATATTCGCATTTCCAATTCACGAACGTCATCCTACTGTTATACATTTGGCGGTGCATCTGGAGAATGGTCAACGAGTATATTTCACGGCTTCGAATGCTACGCAACGTGCTGAAACACCTCCAGCAACTACATTGACCAGTTTTTTTGCAATCTGCCAAAGCGATCAGTTTGCACGAACTTTGCTTTACTCGGAGATGCCACGTTATTATACTTGGAATGCTTCATCCAAGAATTTTCAAAGACGGAAGCAAGGTGATGCGGTTCCTGGGTATCCAGATGTGCGTTCTACTGATGCTCTTGGTCGTATGTATACAGTTCATCCAAAGAATGATGAATGTTTCTATTTGCGGTTGTTGCTGGTAAATGTGCGTGGGCCAACTTCATTTGAGACACTACGAACTGTTAATGGTGTAATATTCCCAACATATCGTGCTGCATGTGAAGAATTGAACTTATTGGAAAACGATACCCATTGGGATACGACAATCGCTGAAGCCATTATCTCTGCATCTCCAAGTCAGATACGCACATTATTCGCTATCATAATTTCGACATATTTTCCATCAAACCCATGTAACCTGTGGCACAAATACAAGGATAGTATGTCAGAAGATATTTTACATCAAAGTCGTGTCAGTTCCAGAAATCACGATATTGAGATGAATGAGGAGATACATAATCGTGCTTTACTCTTGATCGAAGATATGTGTTACCTCATGTGCGGTAATTTATTAATCAGGTTAGGAATGCCAGCGCCAAATCGTGAAATGAATGACGCATTTAATCGAGAATTGGAACGGGAACGTAAATATGATCACCAGGAATTAGATTTAGTAGTTCAAAGGAATGTACACCTGTTGAATTACCAACAAAAGGAAGTTTATGATACTTTAATGAAGGCAATCGCTGATGAAAATGGTGGTTTATATTTCCTAGATGCCCCTGGTGGAACTGGCAAGACATTCCTTATGTCATTAGTTTTAGCAACTGTTCGGCGCGAGATCCAACATAGCGGTTGCAGTTGCTTCTTCTGGAATAGCAGCCACATTGTTAGAAGGATGCCGTACGGCTCATTCAGCATTCAAATTACCGTTAAATCTTCAAACTATTGAAGAACCAACGTGTAATATTGCAAAACACTCAGCAATGGCCAAAGTTTTAGCGGCATCGAAAATCATCATCTGGGATGAATGCACAATGGCGCATAAACGTGCATTAGAAGCACTTAACCGAACATTAAAAGATTTACGCAATGACTCGAGATGTTTTGGAGGAGCAATGATTTTACTGTCTGGCGATTTCCGCCAAATACTGCCAGTAATTCCAAGATCTACGGCTGCCGATGAAATAAACGCTTGCCTCAAATCGTCAAATCTATGGCGCTATGTGAAGAAACTGCAGCTGACAACAAACATGAGAGTTACATTGCTTAATGATACATCTGCTGAAGATTTCTCGGAGCAATTGCTGACTATCGGTAATGGTCAAGTTACCTGTCGATGAATCGAGCGGATTAATATCATTTCCAAATAATTTCTGTAATTTTTGTCTCATCAAAAGACGAACTTATCAACAATGTATTTCCAAATATTATTTCTAACTACAAAAATAATGAATGGTTGAGTGAGCGAGCAATTTTAGCGGCTAAGAATAAAGATGTAGATGACCTGAACTACATAATTCAAAATAAGATCATTGGAACAATGCATTCATTCAAATCTATTGACTGCGTCACAAATGAAGATGAAGCCACCAACTATCCAATTGAATTTTTAAACTCTTTGGACGTGCCTGGCTTACCAACCGCACAATTTACGCCTAAAGGTTGGCTCCGTAGTAATCATGCTTCGAAACATAAACCAACCAAAACTGTGCAACGGTACGCGTTTGGTGGTTAGTAAAATTGATGAACAATGTAATTTACGCTACGATAATGATAGGAAAATTCAAAGGTGAGGAAGTTCTCATTCCGAGGATCCCGATGATGCCAAACCGATATGCCGTTTGAATTTAAAAGACTTCAATTTCCGATACGTCTTGCATTTGCCATGACCATCAACAAATCACAAGGCCAATCCTTAAAAGTTTGTGGTTTAAATCTAGAACATTCATGTTTTTCACATGGTCAATTATACGTGGCATGTTCACGGGTCGGAAGACCATCTGCGTTGTTTGTTTTTGCGCCTGATAATAAAACAAAAAATGTCGTGTATCACAAGGTACTTAAGTGAAGAGCAACCTATGTACTAAAATACAGAAATAATAATGAATGATTAATGTAGTTATTTAATTTTTTTTTGTATTTTTTCCAAAAAAAAAAACACAATCTGCTTATTTATTGCCATTAAGGCGGAACAAAGTTCGCCGGGTCAGCTAGTCTATCAATAAAAAGTGAAGGAATTGTATGAGTTTTCTTTTTGACACCATTGGAAAAAGCAACATTTTTTACTCGAGATCTCTCTCGACCTATGGTCGATAAACTAAGCTTCTATCTTCAAAGGAAAAAAAGTTACAAGCGTTTTCAAATCAATTTCGAAACATGTCATTTTGATTCAGGTTGTCAACCATTTTATTTTTGCGTTTCCACGGTTACGCTTTTTGAATCCATTGTTTTTTTCTTTTATTTTGCATTTATTTTCTTATACTTATTTTATTTCGTGTTTCCATGGTTACGCTTTTAAAATCCATCGTTCGCATTTTAATTTCTTAAAAGTATTTTGACATCTGTCGTCATTGTTTGGAAGGGTAATTTTGCATGGTGTTTTTTTTTCTTTTATTTAATACTGATTGTTGAATATATGTCACTTGACACAATTTTTATTCTCAAGGTAGACCGGGCAAAGCAGCTCTTAATATATAAAGATTTGAAAGCTACTGTTAATGTGAATTTATACTTTTTTGTTTGTTTGGCGAAACATTTATTATTGCCAAAGACATCCGCTTCAGTCGCAAAAGGGCTGGGTTCCGATAGCGTGGTCGCTCGGTACGTTTGGCACTGAGCAGTTCAGTCTAGGATTATTGTTTCAAAGCAACCGCAAATGTAATTCATTGTTTTGGCGATTTGTTTTGAAAGAAAAATAAAGTTTTGATTTTTTTTATCCAAGTGAAATGTACAACATTTTCTTTTTTTCTGACGTTGATTTTTGAATGTACCACAAGATGGTTTTTTTTTCGTTGGATGGATTATGGCAGCGTGGCTGCTGGGCGAGTTTGGCGATAAACAATAGAGTTGTGGAATGATTTTTACATTTGAAAGATATTATTTGATGTCTTTTATTGTTTATTTGGTGAAATATTTTAAATTGCTGTAAAAACCGCTTCACTCACTAAATAGAGCTTTAAAGCAACTGTAAATCTAATTCAATAATTTCTAAAAAAGTTTTAAATTCCAAAGAAACTTTAATAGGTTTTTTTTTTTTTTTTTTTAAAGTGTGTATGCATTTTATACAAAGAAAAATGATCCTTTCACATCAGAGGAGGAGGGGGCGTCATTTTTTTTATTCAACGATCTTCCATTAAATTTTTAGCACAGGAATTGCTGCACTGGTACTGCTAGTAATCATAATAAAATTATTGTCACATGGGGTCAGCTGACCTTTTGACCCTCCCCTGAATTCACCCTTGGACTCTGATTAATTTAAAGACAACATACATCTGGAAAAGCTGACATCCGTAAAAACTAATAGCCCCCATTTCTGCCTGTAAACCGGATGTTTGTCTTTCCATGCAATCTGTGGTTAGACAGTAGAAGGAACAATTTCTTGTTCATTTTCATGAGATAAATAAAAATAAATCTCATTTAGTAATTTTTTTTAAAAAAGTTGTAGGGGAAAATAAATATTTTTTGGCATCTTCTTTTGTAAAAACAGTGTACAATGAAACCTGTGTATAACGATACTGTCTATAACAATAACATTTTTTTTTGACCCCAGCAAAATGTCAGCATGAATAATCGAACTGTCTATAACGATAACCTGTCTATTGCGATATTTTTTTAGGTCCCAACAGTATCATTGTAGACAGGTTTTACTGTATACTGATAGTAGAATTTGCCAGTCTAGGGCCTACTAGGCTCAACGGGAATAGGATTATTAATTAAAATATTTGGAAAACACTTGACTGCTGTTTTCAATATTAAGGGGAGAAATTAGTTCAGACAGATCAAAAAATTCACTTTTTTTAATCTCATAAAATGTTAGTAAAACTATCCAAGATTATGTTGCCAAAATTTCAATGAAAATTTCCCATTAGTTCCTATGGTAATGAGCACGAAAATGACTGTGGAGATTCAAAAACGTTCACAGCAGCTTTTTTCATATGTGTTTTTCTCAAAACAACTTTCTTTTAACTAGTGAGCATTCTAGCTCAAAGAGTTATTTACCAATTGTTCTGCAAATTTGTGTGTATATTCTTTATTCAACTATACTCTATATAAACCTAACTCTGGGATGATATTATTAATAAAGAGAAAAAAAATATAGGAGGACCCGGGGTAAAATGGGTAGCCGGGGTAAAATGAGTATAGTTGCATTTTTCTTGATTTTATTCTACTGGACAACATTTTTTGAAAATAAAAAAATATGATGAAAATGTTTACATATCAGGCAACATTTTGACTTGAGGAAAAAAAATCTAGCAACTCATTTACCAGGCTTAACAACAATTTCATTTTTCAGAACATAAAGTAATGCGTTTATAATGAGTGATAAACTTCTTTCTAGAAAAATTTACAGGAAGAGTTTTTGGAAGTTTTTTATCTGGATTTGATAGAAAAAGAAATTTTCTATTAGAAAACTCAAAAAATAAGTAAATTTCAATATTTACAAAAACTTTGTAGTACTTTTAGTTGCACGGGGTAAAATGGGTATAGCCAACATTTTCGAGTTAAAGAAATTGAATGCATGAAGTTTAAAAAACTTAATTATCTTTGCAAGACAAATGTTAGATATTATTCATCAAACTAAAAGTATGTTTTTAAAAAGTTTTATAAATAATTACTCTTCATTTATTTGTATTTTAATTACTATAACTTATGCCAATTAAAGGTATTATATTTTTTGAATATTATCGATATAGTTCATGATTACTGTAGGTTAGTAATTTACTGTAAGTTTATTATGTATATGGTTCATTGCTATGCATTATAAAACATAGTAAGTATTGATAACTAATATGCTGTCTTTTTAATTTCCTTTTAAAACAAACCAACCACATTCCCAGAACATAGTCTAAGTACAACCTCACATACAATCACAACAGAATCCTTATGCGTCATAGCAAAGTTGTACTGAATAACTTAATCCTCCTACTATACCTCTTAGTTCACAGCCGTTTTTTAGCACTGGTAAGGAAATGAAAAATTTACAAAAGAAAAATAGAGTCTAAACAAAGGTGGGAGATGTTGTATTTACAGAGCAGGTGGCTGCAAGATTGTACACAAACAGGCAAGAGACAAACAAAAGCAGAAAAAATAAATAAATACACATAAAATAAATAAATTTAAAAAAAAACATTAACAATAATTGATAAAATAACTAATGAAGTAGAAATGAAAACTAATGGTTCTCCTAGTTGTTAAATCCAGCAATTGGCAACAGGGCCGCTGTTAAATTTGTGGAATTCATAGGTTTAATCACTGAAATCTCAGCTGAAGGTCAATATAGTGAGAAGTTTGCTACAAAATCATCTGTCAAATTCTTCCCCAAGAAAGATGACATTGATGTTGTGCAGGCATCACAAAGTTGTAAAAATACTACCTCAGCCAAACCGCAAGTCTTTGCCAATGCACCTTTTGTTCATAAATTTGGTTCTGTAAACATTTTTTGTGGTTGTTTTAGATTAAAGTTTTTACTCTCCAATGCAATTATACTCAATTTAAAAAAAAAATTCTCTATTAGTCACAGTGTAGTTCAACTTTAAACAGCATATACCCATTTGACCCCGCTGTATACCCATTTTACCCCGAAGCACGGGGTAAAATGGGTATACACAGGGATAAAATAGGTATACCCCTTTACCAGGGTTGGCAAGTTTCTGCCGAGGCGGTTAAAACCACTGGTAGAAACCGGCTAAAACCAGCATGGCAAAAACCACTTACTGCCACATTTGTGGCAGAAACTGGCAAGAACTCACAAAATGAAAAATTAATTCTCGATATACAACAGAAAATGCATGGAAAAAATAATTAATGGTTAACCGAAGCACTGTAATTTTATTACAAAATTATCACAATTCAAAATCAAATGTTACATTTGTTGGGACCCTACAATTGCCTCTTCGAAAAGGTGGTTTCAAAAATCTAAACAGGTTCTCAATTTAATATGCACAAATGAGAAACTTTAGAATATTCTTGAAACAGAAGAGCTAGCAGACAATGCATTAAGGAAGCAAGCAATGTTTGTGAAACTTTCATTTATTGTATAACTGGTCCACCATGTAGTAACTGGAGTTGTAGTAAAAATTTGACTAGAAAAATAAGTTTTGAGTAATGGGGCCAATTTGTTTTGCAAAACTGTGACATTAGGTACAAAATTCTAGGCAAGTAAAATTCTGGCACTTTCTTCTTAAAGTACATGACATGATAATTTCAATCACAAACAATTTAGAGGAAGCATATAAGTGAGCAAATTACAAACAATAATGCCCATTTAATTCTGTATGTGTCTCCTCTTTCCTGAGCAACCCCGTAAGATTTTTTATATTTTGTTAAATTAATCCAAATACTACGAGTCTCTGCAATTGAAAAGTTCCCTTTCTGAACTAAATCAAGGGCACTTGCATTGGATTTTATATTTTTAAATGATGAAATGATGTTTAATTTTTTAGTTGACATAAACAAATATCATTTACTAATTACTTGAGTTATTAAAAGACACTTTTAAATTTTTGCCAGTTTCTGCCGGTTTTTACCGGTTATAACCAGTTTTTGCCACTGGCATGGCAAAAATAGTTTCTGCTGGCAGAAAGCCAACCCTGTCCTTTACACTAAATTTAAAGCAAAAAGTTAACACAAACTATGCCCAAATTAGACGTAAGACACAATGTATAGAATATTCAACAAAAACAATTATATTTCATGTTATTTCTGCTATGGGTCACTGAAATTAAAAATGCTGTTTTTTATACCCATTTTACCCCGGATGAACCTATGCAAGAAATGTTTAAAAAACGGTAGAAAAACATGACATTGTATTCAAACACTTCAAAAAGATGCAATTTTCAACTTTTTTAAATCCCCAGGTTGATATTCTTAGGAAATATGTAGTTTACAAGAAGGGAAAATTGTAATAATTACAGATAAAAATTGTGGCTTGGGTAGTTGCCACCAACAACAAGCTTTGATGACGACCACCCATGGATAGCAGATTCCGACTGTTTCTGGTGAAAATGATTTTAAAAAATTGCAAGGTGTCTCCTTCAAAAGATGAATGAAATCTCCTGCAAGTTTAAAGAAATTCTGATTATTGTTCTCTGTTGAAAAAATTAATGAAAAACTTATATTTTGGCCTTCTAAACTGGTTTCCCCCCTTTTAAAAGGGACGTTAAAAATATATTCTGACTGTAGGTAACATGCAAATACGATGAAATGGTCATAGAAATATTGACACTTCCATCTAAATTTTGGGCCACAAAACGAATGCTCAGGATTTCTATGATACAAATTCCACTTTCTAAAAACCACCAAACAAGTTTCAACCTCTGAGAACAAAATGTTTGGGGTACAAATGCTGTCCCTCAGAGGAATTAAATAATATTGTAAAGCAATAGTTGTTGAAATTGTATAGCTTCAGATTTAAAAATTGATAATTTATATACAGTGAAAATTATATGATTTTTTTTTCTCTCAGGCATTAATGTAGAATAAAAAGATAAAAACTTACTAATAAGTATTCTGATGTGTTTAACCATACCCAGTGAATGCGCATTCGATCAAACATTTGTTTTTGCAATGAATGAGACAGTAACACGTTTTTAAACTTGGTTGCACTCACTGGATAGGATAATCCAAAGTACTCTAAAAAATTGGGTTCATTCATTGCACATTTGTTTACAAAGAATAAAAGATTTTTCCTTCTGTAATTGTTCTTAGCAGATGGAGACCAGATATCTAACGTTTCCCACTGAAATTCACAAAGAAGCTGAGTGAGTGCTAAGTGCAAAATTTGTACTGGAATCGATTTCTGCGCTTTGGTTTCATTACTACAACTTTGTTCGGTAGATATTGATAGTCTTTCATCTTTCTTGGCAGATTCTGCCAATGCTTCTAAATATGAAATATGTCTTTGATATCTAATGGTAATTTCATTTTCAAGGGTTTCGAAGTTTTCCAGACACATTCCTGAAAAGGAAAACTTATTCATGATTTGCGTGTGACACCCATTACTATCAAAAAATTTAAAACCCCATTTGAAACTTGACGTTTTCGATGAGAGATGAGTCAATAATTTTAAACAAACCAACCGTAAACTTATTAAATTATCGTTTAGCTGGGACTTAGATTTTGAACAGCAATCATTATATGCATTAATGTCAAAAAGAAAAACTATTTGAAATGACGACATGACATTGATCTATTTCATTCACATAACAGAAGCATGAACTTGTTTACATTTTTAAAACTTCGCGGACGTAGAATTGCTGTGACTGTAACTGGAGTGTAGCCGAATCAATGAGAGCCACAATTCATTCGGCGTGTGAAAGAACATCTAATAATTAAAATTTCTGTACTTATTAACGATGTTTGTTTGCGTGTTTTTTTTAATGAAAAATAAGCACTACAAAAGACATACAAGCGAATGTTCAAATAAGTGCATAACCATCACGTGATTAAGTTAGTGCGGATGCCATCGAAAGTGTTCGGACTCTAGGTAGAGTGACTGGTGCCTGCTTCCGCCGAAAGTACCCCATCAACAACCATCATTACAGGACATCTGCTCTAAAATATTTTAACTTCGGTTTCTTGGGTTTCTGGCATTTACTGATACATATTGATAGGAACCATCATTTATATAAGTCTGTCTAGGTGTAGACAAGCACGAAAAAGGACGACGTGAGCCAAGGTGGGCCCAGGGCCCCTTGTCAGTTTGGTCTCTGGGCCCCCTAGCCCCTACCATAAAAGTCATAAAAGTTATTCTCCAACTCCGACCCCTCCACCCTTCCATAAGGACCAGCCCGTAGTTTCCGACTACACTACATGGCCTCTCGTTGGACCTGAGCGAGCTAGGGGTTACGAGGAGCGAGTTATTAGGGTTTGAAACATGAACAATGAACTAAGCAGATAAGCATATTTGTACGAAGATAGTGTGATGTTCGCTTTTTAAAGATTTGAACATTTGAACATTCAAACTTTACAGATACGAACATAAAAAAACCGCAAAGAACGCGCCCATTTATATCTAAAATCTTTTATTTTTCAAAACCTGGGAGTAAATTGAATCCCCTAAATAGGCAAGCAGTATTTAATATTTTTTGTTCTTGCAGTATTTTTTAATTTTTGACAAGCTGAAACTTACATATCTGGCAGAATTGATAAAAAGTTCGTTCGATTACACTTCTATCAAAATAAATCGAGAGAAAATTACTCCTATATCAATGTATTTATAACTGAGCTTTTATAAAACAGAATGAAATGAAAATTTTTATTGAAATATGTATTTTAAAATTTTGTAATTTTTTAAAAACTTTAATCGGTGATTGACTAGATTTACATTATTTTCTTAAAGTAGTTCGCTTTCGATCTTTTCTCGCCCTCTCTTTTTTTCCTTTTTGGAAAAGTTTTCAACTTAATTTTTATTATAGATAGATCTTTTTTTTTTTTTTGAAGCAAGGTGGGGGGGGGAATTCAACAATCCTTCGAGATAATTTTTTTTTGCTGATCCATTTTAGTCTTCATAGACAAAAATTAGCTAGGATCAAAGAAAACTGATTTTTTTCCCCCGACTTAGTGTGTGGGTGAAAAGTCTTCTAAAAATTTGAAAAAAAAGGTATGTTTTCTTTGTTTCAGCTGGAAATCAGGGGTTTGGAATGTCTCAATCAGGGGTGCTCACCTAGAGGGGGGGGGGGGGGGTTCATGGCACAGACTGTGCCATTGAAATAGTGTTTTAAGGGGTATTTCTTTTTTGGAGTGGGTCTCTTGCTTGTAGGGGTCTTCGCGATATTTAGGGGGTGCACCCTTGTGCCCAATTATTGTGGGATTGGCATTAGCAGGCGCAGGCTTAATATTATGGGTTATAGGGAAGAGGAATGGGGGAATATCAATAACTTATTATTATTATTATTATTATTTAGTTGGGTGGAAAGGGATGATTCTTCCATGGTTATTATTTTTTTCAATGAGGTTTACATCTTAAGTTAGTATTTTTAACTCTTATACTAATATTCCTCCCTCCCTCCCCAAAGAATTGAACTATTTTCATTATATTTATATTTTTAATGGTTTTAAGTTTCATATCTACAAATATAGATTTTCAGCATTTGCTTACATAAAATCAAGATATCATACAAGGTTGGACATTGAACGTGACACCTGAGTGTCGCTTTGTCATATTTGCAACCCAATTAAAGTACTTGTCAAAGACAAATATTGACAGCCTACTCAATGATGTTATGAGCCAACCTTACCTAAATCCTAAATTTATGTATATATGTCAATAAAAATAAAGGTTAACAACTTTTGTGCTTCCTACGATTGTGAAAAAAACTTGGTTTATTTCCAGGTTTTTCTTGGATAGATTCCAAAAGTGTAAATGGGCCCAAGATCAAAAACTAAATTAAAAAAAAAAAAGTTTAAATTTCTTTTTGCAGACATGAAAAAAAATTTCACAACTTATTTTATTGTGCCAAGCGTTTTACACATTGTACCCAGTTGGATTTCGCTGAAGGATAATTTACGTAATATTATAAATACGAGCACCTAGCGGCATAGATACTCGTTTAAGATTTTAGAAACAGCATTTCGGAGCTCAGAAGACACAGCGTCAATGCAACAGCTGTGTGTATCAATACTCACACAGCACTTTACATCTAGAGATAGCTTTCAAACAAGCATTTGTCATTCATTTCTTGTAAGCGTTCGTGAATATGTAATAATTGTAATAAATCCTCGCAGATGAAGTAGTTCCTAATGCTGAATTTTGCAGTATCCCTTCTGTTGGTTGGCAATATCTGTCGTGAGTGAAAAAATTGGTGCCCCTCTCAGAAAAAAAAAAAAATAAATAAAAAAAAATATCACACACTTTTGAAGTAATAGCTCCAGAAAATGGGAGAAAAGAGGAAAATGTACCTCATTTTGTTGTCCTGAAAATTGTGGTGCCCAGATCCATGAACCTGCTGGATCGTGAGGTAATCCGGCCCTGTCACCTCCTCCACTCCAAGGGCTTGGATAGCAATTTATATAATGAGTAGACAGGATGAGTCCTGCTGCAACTGCCTCCTATTTTTTACTTTAAGTTTCAAGTTCCTGTTCCAGGAATACATTCGGCTATAGAAACATGGGTAGAAAAAAAAATTCTCCTGTGCACTGTGCTGAAAAAGTTTAGGAACACTTGGGAATTTGGAAGAAGAACGTTCCCCCAATCCTCCCTCCGTGGATCTGCACCTGTGTGAACAACAAAATGAAGACAGTCGAGCTTATTCTTCAGACTGAAGTAAGATTGCTCTTGAAAGACCACTGGTTGAAAACAGTAAAGGAACTATTTGATACTTTCATGGTTTTTATATGACAAACCTCAAATGAAAGATCTCTTAACGGTCGATGGTACTGCATTTGTGAATTATGCACAGTCCATTTCTTTAGAAAATTCAATATTGTTAAATAAACGCGGTCAACGGACAAATAAACTCTTGTCAATGCAAAACTGAAGATATTGTTATTTTTATGAAATTATGTCACCTAACTATTTACAACTTGAATTTGAAAACTTTCATTGGTTCTGAAAATGGGAAGTTTCAGCTATGGCTATATTTCTCAATCAGTTGAAAATTTTATCAACCGATTGAAAAGAAAATTTTTCTGATTTGAGAAAAATTGATTTCACAACCTCCATGATGCAGCCGATGCTAAAGAGTTTGTTGGGTAATTCAAATATGCAGTATCAAGAAAAATGTGTCAACATGCAAAATGATGATGCATGAGTCAATCAAGACTTATTTTATAAAAACAAGGGCGATGACATGGCATTGAGAGCAGATTAAAATTAAATTTTCAACTAGTAATACAGCAGAACTTATTATCTCTTCTATCTACATATTTATCTGAAAGTGGAATTAGTACTGCTCTTTAGTGGCATAAATAATTTGCTGCTTAAAAAAAATAAATCTGCGAGATATAATTAAATGAGGGGGCTTGAGACTAAAATTAACTAAATTGGAGCCTTAGATAAAATCTCTTTACAGGAAGTATCAAGTGCAAGGGTATCACCAAACTTTTAGCTAATGAAAATAACAATATTAAAACCTTTCAATAAAATCCTTATGTACTTGATTTTTAATTCTTCATTATGTTAGGTTGTCCCAAAAGTTCGTAAACACTTGCAAAAAATGATTGTTGTTTCTGTTATTACTTGGCAAGTAAAATTTCATTTTTTTTTTTTTTTTTTTTTTTTTTTGCAAGTGTTCACAAACTTTTTGGACACCCCTAGTTTGTTCAGAAAATTTACTTACTGTGTTTTCTCAATATAATTTTTTTCAAATTGTTCAAGTTTTCACATAGAACATTTTTGATATTAAAATTGTGTTGATGTTAGGAAAGGTACAAGGATTTTAATTGAGGTGGGGCAGAGGACAAAAAAGTTTCGGAAACATAAAATTACATTTTATGGGGGGGGGGGGGGGGGGGGGGGGGGATCTGTTCTTGATGACACACATCATTTCATGGTTTCTTGGATCGTACCTTACTACTTGGATAACTGTCACATATCATTGTGAGAAGTCACAACCCTTCATTTTGATAACATTATAACAAAACCAAAAATTTGTTTAGTCTACGTATGTTTACTTCTTAATACATCACATTGAAGTTTTTTCCCTTACAAGTAGGTAGGGAAAAACTCTTAGGAAATAAAACTTAGTTTAAATCCAAAAATTCAGAGAAGTTTTTAAAATAACTTGTTCATTTAGTACAAGTGATTGTCTTTTATTAATGATATGAATAAATAATTTGCAAAGATTTTTATATAAAGCAATTTTTGAACATGTAAATGATAACCTTTTACAAAAAAATATAAGAATAATATACTTTCATTCAAAAATTTGGTTTGCACTTTCCTTTATTGCTAAACAAACGTAAATGCATGTTTGAGTAAAAAATATAACCTTGTTTTAAACAATACAACTAAAACCTTTTATTAAATAAAATAACTAAATTATGTAACAGCATTCAACAACACAGCATTTTGATAAAAATATTGCCTGGAGTAAACATTTTATTTTGCTATTTAATATCAGAAAATATAAGGCATATTTAATATTTAAAAATCACAGATTCAAGTAAGAGTACACAATAAAAAAATCACAAGGAAATTTGTGTGAAACTGCAAGCAGTAAAGTATCAAAATGTGCACATTATGAAAATATTTACATTAACTTTTGTTTAATTTTTATAAAGCAGTTGTGAAATTCAATAAGTTTGTAAGCAAAGCAAAAACAAACATTTTCAAACATGAAATTACAAAAAAAAAAAGCAATAATTTAATTTAGATAAAAATAAGTGAAGAAAATGAGACATTTGATCAAAAAAAGTTGTTCGCCTTTGCTTAAAAACTTTGATTTTAACTGATAAATTCAATAGTAACGTTTAGAAACATGGAATGGAAAAAATAATTTGGAATGAAAAAGTAAAGACCATTATATTTTTTAAATAATTCTAAACATAAACCAAGTGAAAATGAATTATGACTCTATTTTAAGATATTTTGAAATACATTTCATTCATTGTTTTTGCGCGGTTTAAAAAACTTTTGTCTGATTTCAATCTTACATTTCATATGAAACAGTTCTTTGATATCTTACCCAGAATATACTATTATGCTAAAATATTATGAAGACAAAATAACTCAGATTAAAATGCTTCTTTTATAATTTTTTAAAAAGCACCAAACTTAGTTTTGATTGTAGTTTTACAACTTTTTTCCTCTATCTTTTTGATCATTAAAATCTACTTAATTGCATTGACATTTTCAATGACAAGGGTCGGTAACAAATTTGCAAATTGAAAACACAGAATTCTGTATTTTCAATTTGTAATCAATTCTGTATTTCAATTACTTCTGGTTCGCATATAATTTTAATGGATACAGATATTGTAATCCATTAAAATTATATGTGATACAGAAGTTGTAATAAATTAAAATTAGGAAACAGTACTGCGAAATTGTGACTACTTTTTACATAAATAATGAAAATAAATAATCAAAAAGTATTGATCAAGCTGACTAGATTACAAATTAAAGTATTTCAGGCACAATGAATAAAATGGTAACAACTTTTATAATCAGTCTTGCAATTATTAAAAGAAAACAAAATTGAATTTAAATATCAACATTATTTGAAAATGTATTATTTGTATGTTAGTAGTGACTAACAATTATGGCAAATAAAGGAAACTAAAAACAAATTCTTTAGAGGTCACAAATTACAGCAGTACATTAACATAGCAAAGAAACAAGATAGCAAGATATGTTTTAAAGTTCATTCTTGGTTAACATTATTTGATTTGTTACCAACTCACTCCAGTTATCTAAAAAGTTGAATTGTTCATGGACCAAATGAAAGACATAAATCTGGAAATCATCTGCAGAAAAAGATAGTTCGAGGATTTATCTTGAAAACAAAATGAGAATAAATATATAATCAAGTAAAATATGAATAAATAAAGTGGGATGGGTTTTCTTTTTGCTTCCTTGCCAGGTCATGAACTGATGCTGTTTTTCATTGTTCTAACATAGTATTTCCTCCCAAAGGCGCCCATATGGGGGAGGGGGGGGGATTGTGCAAGGGGGCTCAAGACCCCTCCCCTTTGAAATTAGAACTTTCTTGCTTTCAGTACTTTTTTCTTTGCAAAAATGTAAAAACATTTCTTCTTCAGCAATTAATGAATAAGTAATTAAAAATGTCAAGTTTTAACTCTAATCTGTACTGAAATCGGTTTCTATGGGGAAAATATCTGAGCCCCCCCCCCCTAAAATTTTGCATATGGGCACCCTTGTTTCCTCCAGATCAAAGCAAAAACAAAAGGCAGAGTGCTTTCAGATAAAAGGCACTTTTTGATGGAAATTTTGTAATAGAAAGGGTATTTTTTTAAATTTTGATTTTCTATCTACATGCCCCAAGTATTTTTTTGGTAGCAATTTTTTTTTTTTTTTTTAAATAATGAATAGCTTTTCATAGCTTAGTTTAAAAAGTACGCTAAAAAGCTTCTGATTTACATTCAAACCAGATTCTAGAGGATAAATAAATGAGAAAGTTACGTTTTACTGGCAGGCTTGTGTGAAAAGTCTTTAACTTTCGATAAAAAGTTTGCTTTTAAGATGAAGTTTTGTTATAATTTGAAAGGGCGCATTGAACGTTGATTTTAACAGGACATGGCACAGAGATGTACTAAAAAAGCCCGAAGGAGGGGGGGGGGGGACACAATAACATCGTGCTCAACATAAGTATGTTCCATCCTGGATGAAGCTTTACATTCACCTGTGAATGTACAGTGAAATACGTTTAACACGAAAACGCTTAACATGAAAAATCAGTTTATGCAAACTGGAATAACAATCCGGACTGTATACTGCGCACTTAAATATAAATCTTTTAACACGAAATTCGTTTAAATTGAAAAAAATTTCCGGTCCTTTCAGCTTTGTGTTTAACGTCTTCCACTGTACTGTACAAAAATTTTAATTTAATGATTTAGACAACAGCTTTATGGTGCCAGTATTAGTGTTTTAGTGTATTTGTGTTGTAGTACACTTGCTTGATACTGAGGTTGTTCACAACTAGGGACAGAGAACACTTAGAATGTTTTTTCATTAGGGTCACTAATTGAAGTGACAGACAAATACGCTGAGCTGCGATTCATACCCTTTGTGACCAGTAGTTCTCCAGTCCATGCTTTGACTGAATTTTATAATTAACAGTGTCGCACATAGGAATTTTCAAAGGTGGGGTCCAGGATCGAAGGTCCACCATTCTCAAATCCTACTCCAACGTACCACAAAACATATTCTTTTAATTTTATCTATTCTCGATAACAAAAAAGAGTAGAAAATAAATTATTGAACAATTACTTCGCATTAGTTACTAAAATAAATTACTAATAACAAATACTTTATTGAAATACCAGAAAGTACTTTAGGAACATACTTTTCTCATGAGGAAAATTAAAAACAGAGAAGCAACATCATCATTATACAACGGTTTATCTTCACATGCAGTTCAATTTTGAAGATGAAGAAGATAAAATAAATATTATTTTTTTCTTTTATTAAATATGAAACTTTTGTTGCCTTACTTGGAATTATTTTAATACAAAGGATTATAATCAATCAAAAAAAAAAAAAAAAAAAACTCAAGGGTGATGGGAGAGATATGAACCCCCTGGACCCTCCCCTTGTGTGTGCCACTGCTACTCAAAGTTTTGTTTATGTTGGTAGGTTTTGAGACATCCTGCATATTCTGCCTACACAAAGGCTATTAATTTCAATTAAATTAAAATGTATGGAGTTTTCTGTAAAGGAAAAAAAAAACCTTATCTGTCAAACATTTTATGCTTTTGTTACTTTAGAATCAGGTTTATTACTTGTATGCTTTTGAACGAGTACATGTGCTGTCAAACACCACTAACAGGAAATGTAATGTACATCCATGCTTTCAAAGTACTATTCAGTTTTCATTATGATTATTTTTCTAACGTAAAATATAGTAATTTTAGCATCTTTTAGTTAAAAGTGAGAGAATTAAAAACTTTAAAGTGCTGAAAATGTTTTAATAACAATGAGAGGATATTTACGAAGATAATAGCAAAATATTTATCATTATTCAAATCACCAAATATGAAGTGCCTCTAAACCAAGGCACTGCACTGGGAAAATATTAGTACATAGATTTTACTTAAAAGAATTGTAAGACCCAAGTGCTTAATAAAATATGCCTAAAACTAATAGAAATTACAGTAATTTGTATAATAGGAAACAAGTAGATGGATAATTGCAACGGCAAATAGAGCACTAGAGAAAGATTTGATTGCAACTAACAGATGAAGGTAATGCAGGAGACTTTTTCATCACGTATGAGTTTTTAAAATTATACATATATATTTCGTAGTACTATTTTAAAACCATATAACATTTGCAAAAAGACAAATAGGCTCACCCACTAAAAATTTTTTGTGACAAAATGGGGTGGTTTCCTTCAGTCATTAAAATGGATAGAATGAGCAAAAAAAAAAACATCGACCCAGAAAATATTTTGATTTTCCCAAAAGTTTTTTTTAAATTAGTTTTTTAAAATGTCTGATTTTTCAAACAAGGCGTGGTCTTTATGACGTCACAAATGATGCAATTTGGTGCATCTTTCTACTACGTTTCCACATTATGATAATCAAGCAGCAAATAAAAATTGCGCTCTACGCTTGCTATCAACCATATCGTTGCCAATACACGTGAGTAAAGATGCGAAATAAATATTTTGTTCTGTGAATGGCAACATTGAATGGCATTTCATCATTTGTGATGTCACAAGACAGAAGCGGTAAACAACACCGATTAAAGTAATTTTTTTTAAATATCAAACTTAAATAAATTATTTAAAAAATGGTCAGAGTGTTTAAGTGTTTTTAAGCATGCTCTTTCAGAAAAAAATACTTTTAAAATTTTGGAAATGACCCCATTATGTAAGTTTTCATTTTTGATCTTTAAGAACAGCCCTCTGTATAGGCATTAGCCATAGTTGTTTCCAAATGCAAGCATTTGCAGTCTTGTATGAAAATGTCAAGAGCTGTGTCATGCTGAATAGCATCAGTATTTTCATTTACAGTCTTGGAAAGAAAAACAAAACGCTCTTTCACATTTTAATATTATTTACACTAAAGACAAATTAAATACAGCAATTTATCAGGAACAGTGTACTACATAAAATGCCATTAATGAATTCCATATTTTGGCACTCTCATCTTCACTGAGATATCTGCCTCCAGCTTGGTTATTCACTAATCCAGACTGATGAGTTCTAATACAAACCAAACTGCAGTCTTTGGATGTGATAACCAGGCTGTCTGGTCTATTGCATGTAGTTCTGTCTTAGCCCTGGCTTAAGGGTGGTAACTTACTATTCAAATTCTTAGCTTTTTTAATTACAATACAAATTTATACTTTTTGTTACCCTGACCACAAAAGCAACGTTTTTACACAGGAAGAAAGTTTTTCATGTTTTTATGATAGAACCAATTAGAAGATAATACTGATTAAACAGAATCAAAAATTATGTTACATAGTTTTATAAGGAGTGCTTTGTTTTTTCTGAAGTCGGGCCTATATTACAACACTTACACATTCGTTTGGAAAACATGCATGTCCATATTTCATCTAGGATAAATAAAATGTCGACATAAATAAATAACTTCATATCAAATGGATACTTTTTGCTCCCTTTGTTGGTGATAAAATGGTTGGTGCAACTTCTTTAGCTTTATTATATCCAAACACCCCAAATATGACAATAGTTGTGCCAAGTCCACCAAGGAATGTAACTTTATTTCCAAAGGTTATCACAGACAACCATATCAGAAATGCCCTTTTAACAGTATTTGCAACACTAAATGAACAAAAAGAAAATATAAAATTATTAACTTGAAAAAATTAAACATGTTTGTCCTTAAGACTGTTGTTCATAAAAAGTGGAAATAAGGAAATGAATTATTCAATGAGAAATATGATTTACAGTAGGAGCCGCCTAATGTGGTCACTTTGGGACAAATACAGCTTGATAACAGTGACCAAGGACGGATACAAGGGAGGGGCAATGGGGCAATTGCCCCTCTCTTGAGGAGCCCTGCAGAGGCAATTTTTAAATTGAGGTTTCAAAAGGAAAGTCTTGACATGACATTATGGAAAGGAATCAGGTTCAAAGCTCCCTCTTGGAAACTTTTCGGAGTTGAAGTTTCAAAACAGAAGTTTTAAACCATCATTGATGATTTTAGGAGAAATTCCCCAGGGCATTTTTCAAAATTTTAGTCTTAAAACCATGAATGTAGACATCTAAGTGTTAGGGAAAGGAATGGGTTCAGTGAATTTGCTCCGGTAATTTTTCGATACTGAAGATCCAAAAAAAAAGTGACCTTTGATGACAGTAGGGGTACTAAATTTCAGAACATTCCCCTGGAATTATTACAAAGTTAAACTTCTAAAACACTCTTTTAGAATACCTCTATCAACAGAAAAGGAAAGGAATAGGTCAGGGGATTGCCTTACTTCAATCTCTATAGTTTATTTGTTTCAAGGAAAAAGGATGTGGCAGCCCCCCTCCCCCTCCGAACAGATGCAAATCAGATATGCAGTAAGAGGTAAGATTAAAAAAAAAAACAGTGGCTCCCTCCTTGAAAAAATTCTGGATTCATCCTTGACAGTGACCAATTGATATCAATAGCCGAAATGAGTCCAGGACACACCAAATGAAGATTTTTTTCAATTAAGAAGCATTTATTTTTACAACTGCAAGTTAAAATTACAATGACTCAATTAATCAGTTTTAAATTATGAATTAGCAGAATGAAATAACTTATTTTCCCCTTCAATTAAACCATCCGTCCGATGCTACAGTCTTTTTCGCCCATTTTAAAAGCAAGATCTTCTGCTTTTTGCCTCATTAAACGACCGTTTACTTTTGCATCCTTTTCCTTGACATTCATAAACCAGTTTCAAAGCAGATTGAACTTCACCATCTTTCCCAGCATCCCAGCACGATTTTGCTTGTTGTTTAAATTTTCGTTTAGCTTCATTTCGTTTTCAATCTTATCACAATTTTTTGGTAGCTTACAAAGTAATGGCTGAGAAAAGCTTAGTTGTTCTGCAGCATTTTTTTCACTCATCACGGTTAAATTGTCAAAGCCCTTTTAAATGTCAATTTTTTCCTTGACAGTTAAATAATTGCACTCTAAAATGTTTGGTCATTTAGAGTGAAGTTTTTAGTGTAATTGAGCATTCAGAACAATTCTTCTGCTTTACTGACAAGAAGGGAACTTATTTTCCTGAAAGCTACTTGTCAGTGTTTACCTTTGTATTTCTTTTGATTGAAGAATAAAAAAGGAGAAAACAAAACTGAAAGTTTATGAAAAATTGATAATAACAAACGAATACATTGATTACAACATCCCACTTTTTTAAACACATGTTCATATACAGGTGTTCCGGGACTTGGGGATTCTAACATTAAGCAAATGATAACATAAATCGTGATCACAATAAGCGGCGCCTACTGCATATTAAAAAAGGTAATGTATTTTTTTCATATCTGAACTAGGAAAAGAACAATTAATATTTACTTTGAATGAAAGAAAGCATTCAATAAATATCATAAATTAAGAAAAATACAATTCATTTCTAATTAATAATAAAAAAATATTAGTTAATTACATTTTAAGGAATATTTATTCATTCAGACTAGGAATTGCAATACCAGACCAAAAATACAATACCGGTATTCAGTATTTCTTAATGTGATACTGGAATACCGGTATGAATACCGGTATTAGAAATTTCTCAAAAAAACATTCAAAAACAAAGTTTTATTGCCATATTTTATTATGTTGTGCAAAAAGTGCAGCATTTACTTATTGGGAAAAAATATAAAATGAAGGAGCAAATATAATAAAAATCAATAATAGCAAGAAACATAGTTGTCACTAAGCCCGGAACTCATTTTAGTGAAAAAACTTTCCTGCAGTTAAAAATATTCTTTCTGAATTCACATAGGCAGGTGATACAGTTAAAAATGTGCAATCTCCTGCAGTTACCCGAAAGTCTTTCATCTTCAAATAAGTTGTTCTATAACTAATCCGTTTTGAAGAAACCATTTATTATCATTACTTTTTATAGCTAATTACAACTGTTCTTTGAGCGACAATTCTTTTCAAGTATTAACATCATCTTCAACGATTTTCTTTAAGTCAGAATAGGATTATGTATACTTTTTATCAATCCTTTGGTTTTAAATTTACTATTGCATGTATTTGACATTGTATGTATGTTGATGTATTTGATCTTGTTAGTTTCTTTTTTTTTTTTTCGTTTTCTTTTCAAAATTCTTTACTTATGTAAATGTATATACTTTATGTAAATGTCAGAAAATATGTTCCAACTGATTATGCCTTACTTCTCTGCAAATGTTCAAGACATTACAGATTATCTCGCTCGGTATAAAGCTGAATAGCGAGACTGAACAGTGTGCTTATACCGGCAACAACAAATTACTTTTTGTTACACAAACAAGTTTTTTTTCCTTCCAAAATTCAGTACAGTTGGGACAAATATTTTTATAAATTATCATGAAGAATTGATGCAATTGATGATTGGATTAAATTGTTTCTAGCACAAACACATTTCTAATTACACTTAAAATTAATTTTCACAAAAGAGCAAGTCAAGGAAATGGGGAAAATAAAAACGTGGTCCACATAAAATCCTGAAAGTGCGATTCATCACACTATCTGGTGATAAAAATATCATTTTCTAATCTTTCAGCTACTATTATTCATTGATATTTCATAAATTCAAACCTTTGAAGCCAAATTTTTACCTCAATAGCTTGATTTTATTACTGTCTCATCGAAAAAGAAATTTAGATTTAAAATATCAGTAGATATCTATTTAGTTAAATTGATTTTTTGATAATACCGGAAATACCGGAATTCTACTCCAGCAAATATCGGTATAACGAAATTGCAAAATAGTTCTAAATACAGGGTATCTGCTATTTTTTGAGTTTTGAAATCTATTACTTTCCCTGACTTTCCATGACTTCTGCCCATAGCTTTCTATGACTCACGTTCTTCAAATCCATGACTTTCCATGACTTACGCAAGTTACTTCATTTGACAATGACATCAAAATTGTGCATAAATTTAAATAGAGACTATAAAGCAGTATAACTTTGTTTTAGGAAAATATCCTTTTTATCTCTGCTATGTAAATAAATCTAAACAAAAGCAGCAAAAAATATTCAACCAAATATGTACATGAAAAATAAATGATGCAACAATTTATTGATAAAAAAAATAAGTACGAGAATTTAGGAACATTTAAAATCTAAAATAACCCATTATCTCCCCAAAGCGCAGTGTGAAATTGTAAAATACAAATTTAGTAAATGCATTCATACATTAAACAGAAAAAAAAACTTCAAAATACTCAATTCCAGAGTCATCATGGCATAAGATAAGTTAGTAACAAATCTGAATACGATCGGTATAATTATTCAATTGTAATGTACAAAAGCAAGCTTACCATTAAATATAGAAACTTCAAACTGCTATTTCTACTGTTTATGTGTGTTTTTTTTAAACATTATAGAAAAGCTATGATATGAAAAAAAAATCCCCAGTCTCCGGAATGGGAAAACATACGATACTGAAAACATACGATAGTCCTGAGCGCGAAATCCATGACCAACAGTCAATTTCCATGACTTTTGGACATTTTACACTGAAATCCATGACTTTCCATGACCAATTTCGATCACGTTCGAAATCCATGACTTTCCCTGACTTTCCATATGCGCGGACACCCTGTAAATACCTGCATTTGGTATACTGGTATTTCAATCACTAATTCAAACTTATGAACACATTTTCTTAATTAACATCTGTATTTCATTCATTGAATATATATTAAGACCATTAATGCTTGATCAAGCAATAGGTAATAAATTATAAACTAGTTTTTGTTTTAAATTCTACACAGCTCTACGACAAATATCATAAAATAAGAAAAACATTACTCTATAGTAGTTAAAAATAAAAAATATTAGTAACTGGTACGTGTCACTTGGCTTGACCACTTGCTTACGTTCTACCTTGGTGAAAATGGAGAAGTAAGGTTCATGTCACCATCATGTTTGTGCTCCTTTTTTTTTCTGATTTTACATTTCAGTGGAACTTTTAATGGTAATTTATGGCTCAATATATTTATTTGGCAGACTATTTTAATTGAACTTTTCAGTTTATTTAATGGCTTGCTTTTTTATTTGGTGGACTATTTTTCCTTTTAATGGCTTTATTTAATTATTTGGTAGATTATGTTTCATTTTAGTGGAACTTGTATTCCTCTATAATGGCTTGCTTTGTTTAGAAGTACATTAAAAAGACAAAATAATGTATGATATTGACTAACAAATGAAACAATTGTTATTTTGTGATTTAAAATAATTTTGGTTTTAAGGGGAGTTGGTACTCTGTTTATGTGTAACGTTAAATTGCTAAACTATATGAAACTTTAAAAAAAAATAATAATAACGTTAGAAATTCTCAGTATTTTTTAGAGCTTTCTAAGAGTCTAGTAAAATGAAATTTTTAAAAAAAAATTTGTTTTATATATTTTTTAATTTTAACCAATAATAACTTTTTAAATGAAAAAAAAAAGACTGTTTTTGACCATATGAAAGCAGCTGTGAAGGAAAAAACGTGATTTCACTTCAGTATAATTTATAAACATAAACAAAATGTGGTGAAATTTTCAAAGTTTTATGTAAAGTATTTTTTTAGAAAAAGGAACATGAGTTTCCGAAATTGACGTTTTGAGGAAATAGCGTTTGAAAGTATAATTGTAGGTACATTTTAGTACATCCCTGCTCCATTGATATTTAAATTGAGTTGCTTTTAATCTACATGAAAACATGAATTCGATGTCACTTGAAAGCTCTTGATTTGAATATTTTGCATACATAAAAATGGAAAAAATATTTTTTTTTAAAGGGTTGGGTACCATACATAGGCGGATTTAGGACTGAGTTCCTGGGGGGGCAGGATTTTTTTTAGCAACATTTTTATTGCCCCCCCCCCCACTCCCATGTTTTTGTCTGTTTCCTGTAATGCATAAGTCCATGCTTTATTTTTTTGTGTGTCGTTTCCATTAATGTGTGTTTTCATGCTGTCCTTTTTGAATTGACCTTAAGAGAGGGAGCTGGTATCAAGAGAGAGACGCAGGGCTCCCTTTTGAGTGAGAAATAAAATATATCCAATTTTAGAGGGCCGGGGGTTTTTCTCTCGGAGGAAATTTTGTAAAATGGATATAAAATTCTGCATTTTAAAGCCTTATAAAGGTTACTTGGATAGACATAGAAATTGATAACTAGATTATACAGTTGTACAGTGTTGTTCAAACTTTGTAAGAAACAGCCATAAATCAGAACAGTCGCATTGAAAGAAAAAATAAACTATAGAATTCTCATTACAACAAACTTCTTTTAATTATAAGTAGTGCAGAAAACGAAAAGGAATAGAGTTAGTGTATCATTTTTTCCCCTGGCTAAACAGATTAACAATATGCAGTAGAAGAAATTGGAGCCTACTTTGCTTAGGATCTAATTATTTTTAAGGACTCTAGAATGGATAAAATTATTTAACACACTTCTTTTGTACTTTCCAGTCTCTGATATTTTTGTACTTGATTGTAAATTTTTACAGTCCTGTTCTAACTTTGTGAGAAATAGCTATTTTAAATTTAAAAGAAAAAAGAAACCATAGATTTCTCATGACAACAACTTTTCTTCAGTTGCAAGTGGGGCAGAAAACGAAAAGAAATAGAAGTAGTGTGTATTTTTTTCCGTGCTAAACAGATAGACAATATGCAGAAGTAAAATAAAAGCAATCAATACAAAAGAATTTCCAAAATACTGCATTCGGAATTGAATAAATAGCAAGATATGAAACATGTGAGTCACAAGAATTTATTTCAAATAATATGTTTCAAATGTGAGGACCATGATTTTTACATTTTTAATACAAGGCAAGGAGCTGAATTTGACATATTTTGGCATTCCTCCCCCCTCTACCATTTGTTAGAAATGTTAAAATTTAAGGTTTGTAGCCACACGTTTCCAAATATTCAAGGTTTTCAAGCACTTAAAAATGAAATTAGTTTTTTCACGCAATATCCATTTTTAAGGAACGAATCATGATTTTTTTTGGGGAGTTAGGGACCCACTTCAAAGCAGGGGCCCTAAGCAATAGCTTGTTTATCTTATAGGCAAATTCTGCCCAGTTTGTAATTCACTCTTACCTGTAAATTTATGCTTGATTTTTTGTAATTTTTACGAAAAATTCGTCAGTTTTTACAGCTAAAGGATTTTTATGATTTTACCAATCTTTGTTAGGTTTTTATAGACTTTTATAAAATGTCAGCAAATTTTTCCAAAACTTGTGATGACTCAATCATTTAGATTTCAATAATGACAAGGACTGACTCACTTAGACTTAGATGATTATGACTTACTTTACTTTTTAAACAGTATTTATAAAGTTAGTAAAATTGTACTCTCCCTCTAAGTAAAAAGATTCATTTAATCAGAACACTCAGATAACTGAAATTTATTCAGTTTGCGGTAGTGTTTATTCTCTCTTCTTTTCTCTTTAAAAAAGAGAGAGAGAAGGGAAAAAAAACTATGTTTTTTAGAATTTCTCAAAAGGCCACTTAATCTACTAAGAACATAAATATTATGCAAAAATATATTTGAAATGTGGACACAAATCATAACGAGTAGTTCTGTTAGTGGGAATGAGGGGGGCGGGGAGTTTTTTCCCCTTTGCTTTAGGTTCTAATTTGTTAAAATAATCGTCAATTATTATAAGTGTTGCAGCTTAATGTATAGCTTGCTTAGCCTATATTTTCATTCATATACTTGCCCAAATTATTTTCAGTCCATAATAGTGAATTTAGACACATTTTCAGCACCCCAGTGACAGCTGTACTATTTGTATTTAATGTTCGTTTTTTTCCCCCTTTTCTTTTCTCCCATCAGAAAAGGATATTCGCTTTTCTCTTCATTTTCATTTAACTATTCAAAAATTAAAAAGTCATGATTTTTTTGTTTTAAGATTTTGGAAGATGTGTTGTTACTATATAAAGTCCTCTCAAAACTCGGGGGCATTGCCCCCTATGCCCCCCCTATAAATCCACCCATGCCCTTCTGAACCATTCAAAAAAAAAAAAAAAAAAATTATGTTTTTTTAATTTTTGGAAGATGTGTTGTTACTACATGAAGTCCTCCCAAAACTGGGGGGGCATTGCCCCCCTCCGCCCCCCCCATAAATCCGCCCATGGGTACCAACTCTCCTTAAAGTCATGTTTTGCAATTCAAGCAATATTTTGCAGTCATTAGGTAAAAAAATCTACATAAATGTATATACCTATGAGTGACAGGTGAAATGAAGCTCAAGAGAGAATACTCTGTAATGCTCTGACAATGAAATGATATTCCATTCAGTACCAAAAGGAACAACATTCTTGAGCTAAAAGGATCTTCTAATTTTGATAAATCAATGAAGAAAATGAGAGCAGGAATTTGTATGCAAAATGAAGCCACACTTGTATAAAATTGTAGTTCTGGAGGGCTGAAATGAAATTGTGACATTTAAAAAATATATATAAGAATCACATAAACTTTAAACGTAGTCAAACCTTAAACGTTTGTATGGAATGACCATACCTGGGTCATTCCATACAAAATGAGCGAAAATGAAAAAAAAGTGGCGGCAGCATGGTAACAGATTTTTTTAATGAAATTTTGTATACAGGTTCCTTTTATGCCTATATAAAAATGTCTAAAATATTTTGGCTTAATATTTTTTTATTTTAGTACTTACTTGCGATTGAAAATTGGTCAAATTGAACAGCATTCTCATAAATGCTAAATGTAGCATTTTTGAAGGCTTGTACTTTGCTAACTATTTAACGTAAAGTTATATATTGTTATAATGTATGGAGTAGGGCAATTCATCTGCTTTCAGCAGCTTTTTCATATTTATTATGGTTAACTTTTAACCGTGCTTTAAAAACTGAAAATATTTCAGTTTCCTCATAATTAAGCATTATGTTTTTTAATCTTAAGCTTTAAGGAACATATTAGCTTTGCTGAAATTGATACCCAATAATAACGTGCTATGTGGCATAAAAGAAATGCCTTACTTTTGAAGTAGTATTTTAACTCCTTTTGTCTTCAAAATCAGTTTTGAACTTAGTGACAAGTAAAAGTTCAAAAACTTTTACTTGTCACTAAGTAAAAGTACAGAAAAAAAGGTTCTGATACATTGAAACACATAGAATTTTTCATTTTGAAAGCTCCAGAAAATAAAAGACAGATCAAGAAAACAAAAATCACATCCAATGGACTCAATAATCATTATCAACAGTTTCAAATATTACCAGTACATACCTATAGCAATGTTTGTCGTTACTAATTAGCTTCTTTGAATAAACATTTTGCAAACTGCAAAAAAAAAAAAAAAGAGTTAAAATTTTGTGAAATACAATAAATAATAAACACACAAAAAAATTCAATTATTTATTTTCTGGATATCTTTTTAATATATTAAATGGATTTAAATGGGAAGAAATGATTTAAGTTACAAATATATTCTAAGAAATTGACAACAGAAAGCTTAAGATATACAATGAAGTGCATTAGCACATAAGTACTATATTTCCTTTCATGTTTCATTTGATGAACATAAACTACTTATTTAACGAGAAAATGTATCCTGGTAAGGATTAATTAATAACATCAACACCAATTAGTTTTGAAATCAAAGTAAAAATGTTTGAAATTTTATTTTCCAAGTTCTTCATTTCAGTCATTATAATATGTCTTCGGCCATAAAAACGTTTCTGCTTTCTCAAACTTCAAAATCTAAGAGCTAAAATTTAATAGAAAAATTATATTTTTCCATAAGATTATCCAAAACTTCTCAAATTTTATCACACAATAAATGGTACCTAACACAATTGAGATTCCTTGGTAAATAATCGAAAAAATATGATTAAAAATACTTTATGCTTCTATAATCCCCACACCTAATACAACACCGTCACAAGTCAAAAATTGTCGACTTTGAGTTATACATGTCCTGGTGCATTTGTATTAGCTCTATTAAAATGCAAGACTGTCAGAAATGAAAAAGTTTTTTAACCTTTTTTTGAGATGCCTCAGTGTGTTGCTGTAAGAATTTAAGCTAAGGCGCATTACATTTAAATTGATTTTATTTGAAAAGCAGTTTTTGCAGATGCAGTGTAGTACTAGGTGAGTGAATTGTACATGAAACAAACATACACACAAGAACAAGGTGCAAATCATAAGTACACATTGCAGATTGTACATACCATTCAGATAAATTTGTTGACATTGCAGCAGCAAATCCAGCAGCATTAAAACTAAGTTCATTAGCACTACACAATGCCAACCCGCCCATCACAGGAATGAGGGAAATACAAACTAGCCAGCTTGTTTTTTCACCCATTAACAACCAAGCCAACAACACTGTAAATACTGGAGCAGAACTTTTGACGGTTTCAGCAAAGGAAACTGGAACATACCACAAGGCTACCAGTCCCAGGAACAAGGTCGAAAACCTAAAATTAGTGAGGAAAACTAAGAATAAATGATGCAGACGCTGAGTTATTTAAATTGTAAAGCTCAGAACTTTTTATATTGATGAAGCAATCTTTATAACATTAAACAAATTTCATACGGAAAAAAAAAGTGCAAGCCACATAATTTTTAAGTTTTGTGCATGCTACAATGTTGCTCCTTCATATTTAGGTTTCAAACAAAGATAAATTTTTACTACTTATACAGTAGTTACACAAGAAAATAAAAAAACAAACGATGTCAGTACCGCCATACTAAGCGCAGCGCCAGATTAAGGTATCAGGCGGCACTACACAAAATGCTTTTTGGGGCCAAGTAGTTAAACCTCATAATTTTAACCATTGGCTAAAAGAAGTTTTAATCATTTGAGGGTCCCCAAAAAGCTAAGGGGGGGGGGTAGCCTAGGCTACAGCCTAGTTGGCCTATTCAGCAATTAGACCCTGGCTAGGTGCAAAAGTTGTATCTATTGCAGAGTTCAAAATGAGAAATTGCGTTCTAAAAGTTTTACGCCTCCATACACTTGATTCAGTAGACACTTTTTCAGAATTTTTCAAAAAATATTTCCCATTCATAAATGATCATACTCTGTATTTGGGTGAAATACGTTACGAAGAACCATCTGGCAACCGTAACTCAATTTCGGTAAAAAGTGGAGATATGACTTTTGTGCTTAGAACAGCAGAATACAGTGCTGTCCAAATTATTAGACTAGAGACGTTTTTTTTGTTTTTTGTACACTATTTGTACTAAAATACTATTTATTTTACTGTTAAAGTACAGTACATACTGTACAACTTTTTATTACAGTGTACTTAACAACTTTGTACACTGATTATTACGTTAGTTTAGCATAATTTAATGTTTGCAGGTGGCAGCACTGTCTGCTTTGTTTATGTTCTTTGTTTATTTACGTACCAGGAGCATAACTTCAATCAGCTTAAACAGTTCACTAGTTCTTTTTATTAGTGCATTCTGTTATATTTAAAGTTAGTTTTAGGTAATTAGTGAGTATGTGTATGTGAGTATATATAATAGTGAGTATAAATAATTTTTTAATTCCTTTTTTAAAAAGTTAAGAAATGATGTAAACCTTGCAAAAAGTATGCCAAAAAGACTTAAAATGCTCATCAAGAACAAGGGAATGCATACTAAATATTAGATAATTATTTCACTGCTTGTTAATGTGTCTCTAGTTATGTAATCAATAAAGAATTTGCTTTTGAAACAGTCTTAGTCTAATAATTTGGCCAGCACTGTAGGTGCAAATTAAAATGAAACAAAAATAGAACAGAAAGACCGGTTTTAATGGCAAAGGCCAATTTTATCAGTGAAAAGAAAAATTATTTCAAGTTTAAAGTTTAAATACTTAAGAAACAGCTCCAAAATTATTTGCCGAGCCATAACTTGCCAAAGAGATACCTTCCACCATTTGTATGGCCAATTGTGGCTTTAAATTTCATTGGTAAAATAGCATTTTTTTTCTTTGTTAGACACTAAAAAAAATGGGGTGATTGCCATTAAAATTGATTTGCCTATTTTTTTTTTTTTTTTTTGCAGTCATAAAGATTCTTCATAGTTTAACCAGGGGTGCCCCCCCCCCAAGAGCAAGGGCACATCCTCCTAAATATCGGAAAGGCCCCTCCAAAAGCAAGAGAAAAATACCCCTCAGAACAGCCCCCCCCACCCCTCCAAAAAATTCAATGGCGCAGTGTGCGCCATGATCCCGCATCTAGATGGGTACTCCTAGTTTAACAAGTAATACATGTTGAAAAAAGAACAGCATTATCATGCTACTTTCAATGCCACAGCAAATAATTATGGAAAGTATTTTATTTTTGAGAGACATTAAAATGTCACTTGGACTTCTATAAATGAGTTGAATGGTATACTTATTTGAATACTGTAAGTTTTTAAATGCATAAAAAAGTGAAAAATAATGAAAGTTCTTTGCAATTACTCAACATTACCACCGAATAAACTGACAGCAAGTCAAAATTATAGTGAAGACCATGAATTTTTCTTTTACAAAAAATTATGAAAGTATCATTGATTTAATTTCTTCTGAAAAAACTTTTTCTTAAATAAAGAGCTAGTTGGAAACAGGGTCACAGAGCAGGGTTGCCAGATTTAGCTAATATTAGTCAATTTGGCTGTTTTTAATTTAACTTGGTAAGAAAAAAACTCAAAAGCACCAGCCAAACGGATGTTTGGCTACTTTTTAGTAAAATCACTGCTTAATTTTGTATAAATACTTCAAATAGATTTATATATCTAATTAATGGCAACTTTCAAAAAATTTCATTTGGCAATCCTGTGGCCAGCCCAAGGCCAAGCCCCAACATGCAGCTCCCCACTCAACCCCCTCAGACAATGGATATATCTTCTGCCCTTCCCACTCAATGGGTATAGATGGGAGCAAATGAAGAATTATAATGATATAATAAAAAGAATGATTCAAAAGATATACCAGCATCCATTATATCTACCTTAAACTCCCAACTAGGAGCATATTTCGAAAAAAATACGGCGGACTTCTGTCCCATTTTACACTTGTGTACAAATTGCAAGGGAAACTTAACTGAAGATATCCACAGACTGCACACATAACCAATTGAGCAGACCCTAAGAAAAGTTGAAAGGAAAAATTAGGAAATGTATGGTACATTAAAATATACACTGGGTGGACAAAATTAAGAGATGGAAGGCATTTTCCCAAATATATCAAGATATACTAGATAAAAATGATTGAAATTTGGTATGAATATTACTTATAGTATGACAATAATATGTGCAAAGCAAAAATCAAAGTGCCATTCATTGGCAAGAATTATTGCCAACAGTTCAATGTGGATTGAACTTCATAAAGAAAGATGGAAATGAAAGTGAGGTTTATATGGTATGTGGCCGCCTCTAGTATGGTGTGTGGTCACTTCTGACAGATAGACAGTATGCACAACGAGTATACAAGCTGTCAATAAGAGTTAAAGAGTGCTTGTGGCAGAACCTCCCACTCTTCCACCAGAGCAGTTTAACTCCGGAATGGTTCTGGGTGAGGGATGGTGTATTGAAATGGAGCTCCCAAGAGCATCCCAAGCATGTTCAATGGGTTGAGGTCAGGATATTTGGTGTGCCAATCCATTTGATGAATATCTTCGCTTTCCAGACACTTTTCAACCAAGACAGCCCTATGTGGTAGAGCAATATCGTCCATAAAAACGAATTCAGGGCCAATAGCACCCCTGAAAAGATGCACATATGGTTGTAGGATATCCTGTCTGTACCTCTGGGCATTCACAGAACCAGTGTCAAACACATAGAGAGGGGATCTTGCATGATCCCTGGCCAAACTATCATTCCTCCACCAGTGTAAGGGTCCCTTTCCATGATGTTACTGGGATGGCATTGGGTCCCAGGTTCCCTTCATATGAATATTCACCAAGAATCAGGTTGTGGACTGAATCTTGACTCATCTGCGATAAGAACATCAGCCCATTGGATCTCTGTCCAGTGTTGGTGCTGTCTGCACCATTATAAAAGCTCTTTTGTGCGAGTGAGTGAGTGGGATGCAAATGGAGGGTTCCTGGCATACAACCCTCATTCATAGAGCCTCGTGGCAACTGTCTTCCTTGAAAGAAATGTTTCTGTAGCAGCAGCAAAGTCCCTAGGCAGTTGTGTCGCTGTAGACGTCCACTGGCGATCAACTATAAGTAACAAATACTGGTCTTCATTGTGCGTTATTGCATTCAGAGGACCTTGTCCTGGTCTTCTGGATGTTGTCCCACTGTTTTTAAACTGACTTCACAAATTCAAAACAACATTTGAAGTTACACCCAATTCCCTAGCAAAATGAGCTTGAGAATACCCTGTTTCAATCTACCCACAATTTTCCACTTCAATACCTTCGTCTAAACGATGATGTTCACTCATTTAACCTAAAAATCAACGAAAAACAACAAGATTATTCAAGAAACACAACACAAATTGCACTGTGTTGTTGAGTGGAATAAGCTGAGCAGCTGGCTGGAGACTTTTGTACCTCCTGCTGCCTTAGTGAATGCTTACAAGAATGCGTAAACTCATCTCAGCGAGACTAGCACCATAGTGCCATTATATGGCAATCAACTGTCCAGGTTTTATGTGATATTTTCTGAGAAATGTGAAATTGTCTTCCATCTCTCAATTTTGTCCACTAGTGTATTATGATATCTTTCTTAAAAGAATCAAATATCTAAATAATTCATTATATTTAATTATCATTAACAAAAAGTAAATGGTCTTTCATAATCCTTTAAATTTATGTAAGAGGAAAATGATAGTTAAATAGTAAGTGCAGATCAATGAACATTGATCAAACTGATCAATGTTTCATTTGTGAATTTACACTGGTCTGAATAAAAACTTTCATTCATACAAATGGATATATAAAAAGTTATAAAGATTATAAAGACATGCAATAAGAAAACTATAAGAAAGCCAGTTATGTGTT
>NW_026557811.1:0-62219 GCF_026930045.1 Uloborus diversus
CCAAACCCTACCACCCGCTCGGGAACCAAGCCAGAAACAGCCAGCCAGCCAACCTATCGACCAACCAATTAACCAACCAACCAACCAACTAACTAGACAGCCAGCCAACCAACCCTGCCAGGCAGCCAACAAACCAAACCCTACCTACCCGCTCGCCCACCAAGCCAGAAACAGCCAGCCAGCCAACCTATCGACCAACCAATTAACCAACCAACCAACCAACCAACTAACTAGACAGCCAGCCAACCAACCCTGCCAGACAGCCAACAAACCAAACCCTACCACCCGCTCGCCCACCAAGCCAGAAACAGCCAGCCAGCCAACCTATCGACCAACCAATTAACCAACCAACCAACCAACTAACTAGACAGCCAGCCAACCAACCCTGCCAGGCAGCCAACAAACCAAACCCTACCACCCGCTCGCCCACCAAGCCAGAAACAGCCAGCCAGCCAACCTATCGACCAACCAATTAACCAACCAACCAACCAACTAACTAGACAGCCAGCCAACCAACCCTGCCAGGCAGCCAACAAACCAAACCCTACCACCCGCTCGCCCACCAAGCCAGAAACAGCCAGCCAGCCAACCTATCGACCAACCAATTAACCAACCAACCAACCAACTAACTAGACAGTCAGCCAACCAACCCTGCCAGGCAGCCAACAAACCAAACCCTACCACCCGCTCAACCACCAAGCCAGAAACAGCCAGCCAGCCAAACCAATTAAACAACCAACCAACCAACTAACTAGAGAGTCAGCCGACTAACCCTGCCAGGCCGCCAACAAACCAAACCCTACCACCTGCTCGCCCACCAAGCCAGAAACAGCCAGACAGCCAACCTATCGACCAACCAATTAACCAACCAACCTACCAACTAACTAGACAGCCAGCCAACCAACCCTGCCAGGCAGCCAACAAACCAAACCCTACCACCCGCTCACCCACCAAGCCAGAAACAGCCAGCCAGCCATCCTATCGACCAACCAATTAACCAACCAACCAACCAACTAACTAGACAGCCAGCCAACCAACCCTGCCAGGCAGCCAACAAAACAATCCCTACCACCCGCTCGCCCACCAAGCCAGAAACAGCCAGCCAGCCAACCTATCGCCCAACCAATTAACCAACCAACCAACCAACTAACTAGACAGTCAGCCAACCAACCCTGCCAGGCAGCCAACAAACCAAACCCTACCACCCGCTCGCCCACCAACCCAGAATCAGACAGTCAGCCAACCTATCGACCAACCTATTAACCAACCAACTAACTAAACAGCCAGCCAACCAACCCTGCCAGGCAGCCAACAAACCAAACCCTACCACCCGCTCGCCCACCAAGCCAAAAACAGCCAGCCAGCCAACCTATCGACCAACCAATTAACCAACCAACCAACCAAATAACTAGACAGCCAGCCAACCAACCCTGCCAGGCAGCCAACAAACCAAACCCTACCACCCGCTCACCCACCAAGCCAGAAACAGCCAGCCAGCCAACCAATTAACCAACCAACCAACCAACTAACTAGAGAGTCAGCCAACCAACCCTGCCAGGCAGCCAACAAACCAATCCCTACCACCCGCTCACCCACCAAGCCAGAAACAGCCAGCCAGCCAACCTATCGACCAACCAATTAACCAATCAACCAACCAAATAACTAGACAGCCAGCCAACCAACACTGCCAGGCAGCCAGCAAACCAAACCCTACCACCCGCTCACCCACCAAGCCAGAAACAGCCAGCCAGCCATCCTATCGACCAACCAATTAACCAACCAACCAACCAACTAACTAGACAGCCAGCCAACCAACCCTGCCAGGCAGCCAACAAACCAATCCCTACCACCCGCTCGCCCACCAAGCCAGAAACAGCCAGCCAGCCAACCTATCGACCAACCAATTAACCAACCAACCAACCAACTAACTAGACAGTCAGCCAACCAAACCTGCCAGGCAACCAACAAACCAAACCCTACCACCCGCTCGCCCACCAACCCAGAATCAGCCAGCCAGCCAACCTATCGACCAACCAATTAACGAACCAACTAACTAAACAGCCAGCCAACCAACCCTGCCAGGCAGCCAACAAACCAAACCCTACCACCCGCTCGCCCACCAAGCCAAAAACAGCAAGCCAGCCAACCTATCGACCAACCAATTAACCAACCAACCAACCAACTAACTAGACAGCCAGACAACCAACCCTGCCAGGCAGCCAACAAACCAATCCCTACCACCCGCTCGCCCACCAAGCCAGAAACAGCCAGCCAGCCAACCTATCGACCAACCAATTAACCAACCAACCAACAAACTAACTAGACAGTCAGCCAACCAAACCTGCCAGGCAACCAACAAACCAAACCCTACCACCCGCTCGCCCACCAACCCAGAATCAGCCAGCCAGCCAACCTATCGACCAACCAATTAACCAACCAACTAACTAAACAGCCAGCCAACCAACCCTGCCAGGCAGCCAACAAACCAAACCCTACCACCCCGCTCGCCCACCAAGCCAAAAACAGCAAGCCAGCCAACCTATCGACCAACCAATTAACCAACCAACCAACCAAATAACTAGACAGCCAGCCAACCAACCCTGCCAGGCAGACAACAAACCAAACCCTACCACCCGCTCACAAACCAAGCCAGAAACAGCCAGCCAGCCAACCAATTAACCAACCAACCAACCAACTAACTAGAGAGTCAGCCAACTAACCCTGCTAGGCAGCCAACAAACCAAACCCTACCACCCGCTCGCCCACCAAGCCAGAAACAGCCAGCCAGCCAACTTATCGACCAACCAATTAACCAACCAACCAACCAACTAACTAGGCAGCCAGCCAACCAACCCTGCCAGGCAGCCAACAAACCCAACCCTACCACCCGCTCGCCCACCAAGCCAGAAACAGCCAGCCAGCCAACCTATCGACCAACCAATTAACCAACCAACCAACCAACTAACTAGACAGCCAGCCAACCAACCCTGCCAGGCAGCCAACAAACCAAACCCTACCACCCGCTCACCCACCAAGCCAGAAACAGCAAGCCACCCAACCTATCGACCAACCAATTAACCAACCAACCAACCAACCAACCAACCAACTAACTAGACAGCCAGCCAACCAACCCTGCCAGGCAGCCAACAAACCAAACCCTACCACCTGCTCGCCCACGAAGCCAGAAACAGCCAGCCAGCCAACCTATCGACCAACCAATTAACAAACCAACCAACCAACTAACTAGACAGTCAGCCAACCAACCCTGCCAGGCTGCCAACAAACCAAACCCTACCACCCGCTCGGGCACCAAGCCAGAAACAGCCAGCCAGCCAACCTATCGACCAACCAATTAACCAACCAACCAACCAATTAACTAGACAGCCTGCCAACCAAACCTGCCAGGCAGCCAACAAACCAAACCCTACCTACCGCTCGCCCACCAAGCCAGAAACAGCCAGCCAGCCAACCTATCGACCAACCAATTAACCAACCAACCAATTAATTAACTAGACAGCCAGCCAACCAATCCTGCCAGGCAGCCAACAAACCAAACCCTACCACCCGCTCACCCACCAAGCGAGAAACAGCCAGCCAGCCAACCTATCGTCCAACCAATTAACCAACCAACCAACCAACCAACCAACCAACTAACTAGACAGTCAGCCAACCAACCCTGCCAGGCAGTCAACAAACCAAACCCTACCACCCGCTCGCCCACCAAGCCAGAAACAGCCAGCCAGCCAACCTATCGACCAACCAATTAACCAACCAACCAACCAACTAACTAGACAGCCAGCCAACAAACCCTGCCAGGCAGCCAACAAGCCAAACCCTACCACCCGCTCGCCCACCAAGCCAGAAACAGCCAGCCAGCCAACCTATCGACCAACCAATTAACCAACAAACCAACCAACTAACTAGACAGCCAGCTAACCAACCCTGCCAGGCAGCCAACAAACCAAACCCTACCACCCGCTCGCCCACCAAGCCAGAAACAGCCAGCCAGCCAACCTATCGACCTACCAATTAACCAAAAAACCAACCAACTAACTAGACAGCCAGCTAACCAACCCTGCCAGGCAGCCAACAAACCAAACCCTACCACCCGCTCGCCCACCAAGCCAGAAACAGCCAGCCAGCCAACCTATCGACCAACCAATTAACCAACCAACCAACCAACCAACTGACTAGACAGCCAGCCAACCAACCCTGCCAGTCAGCCAACAAACCAAACCCTACCACCCGCTCGCCCACCAAACCAGAAACAGCCAGCCAGCCAACCTATCGACCAACCAATTAACCAACCAACCAACCAACTAACTAGACAGCCAGCCAACCAAACCTACCAGGCAGCCAACAAACCAAACCCTACCACCCGCTCACCCACCAAGCCAGAAACAGCCAGCCAGCCAACCTATCGACCAACCAATTAACCAACCAACCGACCAACCAACCAACTAACTAGACAGCCAGCCAACCAACCCTGCCAGGCAGCCAACAAACCAAACCCTTCCACCTGCTCGCCCACCAAGCCAGAAACAGCCAGCCAGCCAACCTATCGACCAACCAATTAACCAACCAACCAACCAACTAACTAGACAGCCAGCCAACCAACCCTGCCAGGCAGCCAACAAACCAAACCCTACCACCCGCTCGCCCACCAAGCCAGAAACAGCCAGCCAGCCAACCTATCGTCCAACCAATTAACCAACCAACCAACCAACCAACTAACTAGACAGTCAGCCAACCAACCCTGCCAGGCAGCCAACAAACCAAACCCTACCACCCGCTCGCCCACCAAGCCAGAAACAGCCAGCCAGCCAACCTATCGACCAACCAATTAACCAACCAACCAACCAATTAACTAGACAGCCAGCCAACCAACCCTGCCAGGCAGCCAACAAACCAAACCCTACCACCTGCTCGCCCAACAAGCCACAAACAGCCAGCCAGCCAACCTATCGACCAACCAATTAACCAACCAACCGACCAACCAACCAACTAACTAGACAGCCAGCCAACCAACCCTGCCAGGCAGCCAACAAACCAAACCCTTCCACCTGCTCGCCCACCAAGCCAGAAACAGCCAGCCAGCCAACCTATCGACCAACCAATTAACCAACCAACCAACCAACTAACTAGACAACCAGACAACCAACCCTGCCAGGCAGCCAACAAACCAAACCCTACCACCCGCTCGCCCACCAAGCCAGAAACAGCCAGCCAGCCAACCTATCGACCAACCAATTAACCAACCAACCAACCAACTAACTAGACAGTCAGCCAACCAACCCTGCCAGGCAGCCAAAAAACCAAACCCTACCACCCGCTCACCCACCAAGCCAGAAACAGCCAGCCAGCCAACCTATCGACCAACCAATTAACCAATCAACCAACCAACTAACTAGACAGCCAGCCAGCCAACCTATCGATCAACCAATTAACCAACCAACCTACCAACTAACTAGACAGCCAGCCAACCAACCCTTCCAGGCAGCGAACAAACCAAACCCTACCACCCGCTCGCCCACCAAGCCAGAAACAGCAAGCCAGCCAACCTATCGAGCAACCAATTAACCAACCAACCAACCAACTAACTAGACAACCAGACAACCAACCCTGCCAGGCAGCCAACAAACCAAACCCTACCACCCGCTCGCCCACCAAGCCAGAAACAGCCAGCCAGCCAACCTATCGACCAACCAATTAACCAACCAACCAACCAACTAACTAGACAGTCAGCCAACCAACCCTGCCAGGCAGCCAAAAAACCAAACCCTACCACCCGCTCGCCCACCAACCCAGAATCAGCCAGCCAGCCAACCTATCGACCAACCAATTAACCAACCAACTAACTAAACAGCCAGCCAACCAACCCTGCCAGGCAGGCAACAAACCAAACCCTACCACCCGCTCGCCCACCAAGCCAGAAACAGCCAGCCAGCCAACCTATCGACCAACCAATTAACCAACCAACCAACCCAATAACTAGACAGCCAGCCAACCAACCCTGCCAGGCAGCCAACAAACCAAACCCTACCACCCGCTCACCCACCAAGCCAGAAACAGCCAGCCAGCCAGCCAACCAATTAACCAACCAACGAACCTACCAACTATCTAGACAGCCAGCCAACCAACCCTGCCAGGCAGCCAACAAACCAAACCTTACCACCCGCTCGCCCACCAAGCCAGAAACAGCCAGCCAGCCAACCTATCGTCCAACCAATTAACCAACCAACCAACCAACTAACTAGACAGCCAGCCAACCAACCCTGCCAGGCAGCCAACAAACCAAACCCTACCACCCGCTCACCCACCAAGCCAGAAACAGCCAGCCAGCCAACCTATCGACCAACCAATTAACCTACCAACCAACCAACTAACTAGACCGCCAGCCAACCAACCCTGCCAGGCAGCCAACAAACCAAACCCTAACACCCGTTTGCCCACCAAGCCAGAAACAGCCAGCCAGCCAACCTATCGACCAACCAATTAACCAACCAACCAACCAACCAACTAACTAGACAGTCAGCCAACCAACCCTGCCAGGCAGCCAACAAACCAAACCCTACCACCTGCTCGCCCAACAAGCCACAAACAGCCAGCCAGCCAACCTATCGACCAACCAATTAACCAACCAACCTACCAACTAACTAGACAGCCAGCCAGCCAACCTATCGACCAACCAATTAACCAACCAACCTACCAACTAACTAGACAGCCAGCCAACCAACCCTTCCAGGCAGCGAACAAACCAAACCCTACCACCCGCTCGCCCACCAAGCGAGAAACAGCAAGCCAGCCAACCTATCGACCAACCAATTAACCAACCAACCAACCAACTAACTAGACAACCAGACAACCAACCCTGCCAGGCAGCCAACAAACCAAACCCTACCACCCGCTCACCCACCAAGCCAGAAACAGCCAGCCAGCCAACCTATCGACCAACCAATTAACCAACCAACCAACCAACCAACTAACTAGACAGCCAGCCAACCAACCCTGCCAGGCAGCCAACCTATCGACCAACCAATTAACAAACCAACCAACCAACTAACTAGACAGTCAGCCAACCAACCCTGCCAGGCAGCCAACAAACCAAACCCTACCACCCGCTCGGGCACCAAGCCAGAAACAGCCAGCCAGCCAACCTATCGACCAACCAATTAACCAACCAACCAACCAATTAACTAGACAGCCTGCCAACCAAACCTGCCAGGCAGCCAACAAACCAAACCCTACCTACCGCTCGCCCACCAAGCCAGAAACAGCCAGCCAGCCAACCTATCGACCAACCAATTAACCAACCAACCAACCAACCAACTAACTAGACAGCCAGCCAACAAACCCTGGCAGACAGCCAACAAACCAAACCCTACCACCCGCTCGCCCACCAAGCCAGAAACAGCCTGCCAGCCAACCTATCGACGAACCAATTAACCAACCAATCAACCAACTAAATAAACAGCCAGCCAACCAACCCTGCCAGACAGCCAACAAACCAAACCCTACCACCCGCTCGCCCACCAAGCCAGAAACAGCCAGCCAGCCAACCTATCGACCAACCAATTAACCAACCAACCAATTAATTAACTAGACAGCCAGCCAACCAATCCTGCCAGGCAGCCAACAAACCAAACCCTACCACCCGCTCACCCACCAAGCGAGACACAGCCAGCCAGCCAACCTATCGTCCAACCAATTAACCAACCAACCAACCAACCAACCAACTAACTAGACAGTCAGCCAACCAACCCTGCCAGGCAGTCAACAAACCAAACCCTACCACCCGCTCGACCACCAAGCCAGAAACAGCCAGCCAGCCAACCTATCGACCAACCATTTAACCAACCAACCAACCAACTAACTAGACAGCCAGCCAACATACCCTGCCAGGCAGCCAACAAGCCAAACCCTACCACCCGCTCGCCCACCAAGCCAGAAACAGCCAGCCAGCCAACCTATCGACCAACCAATTAACCAACAAACCAACCAACTAACTAGACAGCCAGCTAACCAACCCTGCCAGGCAGCCAACAAACCAAACCCTACCACCCGCTCGCCCACCAAGCCAGAAACAGCCAGCCAGCCAACCTATCGACCAACCAATTAACCAGCAAACCAACCAACTAACTAGACAGCCAGCTAACCAACCCTGCCAGGCAGCCAACAAACCAAACCCTACCACCCGCTCGCCCACCAAGCCAGAAACAGCCAGCCAGCCAACCTATCGACCAACCAATTAACCAACCAACCAACCAACCAACCAACTAACTAGACAGAAAGCCAACCAACCCTGCCAGTCAGCCAACAAACCAAACCCTACCACCCGCTCGCCCACCAAACCAGAAACAGCCAGCCAGCCAACCTATCGACCAACCAATTAACCAACCAACCAACCAACTAACTAGACAGCCAGCCAACCAAACCTACCAGGCAGCCAACAAAACAAACCCTACCACCCGCTCACCCACCAAGCCAGAAACAGCCAGCCAGCCAACCTATCGACCAACCAATTAACCAACCAACCGACCAACCAACCAACTAACTAGACAGCCAGCCAACCAACCCTGCCAGGCAGCCAACAAACCAAACCCTACCACCTGCTCGCCCACCAAGCCAGAAACAGCCAGCCAGCCAACCTATCGACCAACCAATTAACCAACCAACCAACCAACTAACTAGACAGAAAGCAAACCAACCCTGCCAGGCAGCCACTAAACCAAACCCTACCACCCGCTCGCCCACCAAGCCAGAAACAGCCAGCCAGCCAACCTATCGACCAACCAATTAACCAACCAACCAACCAACCAACTAACTAGACAGTCAGCCAACCAACCCTGCCAGGCAGCCAACAAACCAAACCCTACCACCCGCTCGCCCACCAAGCCAGAAACAGCCAGCCAGACAACCTATCGACCAACCAATTAACCAACCAACCTACCAACTAACTAGACAGCCAGCCAACCAACCCTTCCAGGCAGCGAACAAACCAAACCCTACCACCCGCTCGCACACCAAGCCAGAAACAGCAAGCCAGCCAACCTATCGACCAACCAATTAACCAACCAACCAACCAACTAACTAGACAACCAGACAACCAACCCTGCCAGGCAGCCAACAAACCAAACCCTACCACCCGCTCGCCCACCAAGCCAGAAACAGCCAGCCAGCCAACCTATCGACCAACCAATTAACCAACCAACCAACCAACTAACTAGACAGTCAGCCAACCAACCCTGCCAGGCAGCCAAAAAACCAAACCCTACCACCCGCTCACCCACCAAGCCAGAAACAGCCAGCCAGCCAACCTATCGACCAACCAATTAACCAATCAACCAACCAACTAACTAGACAGCCAGCCAGCCAACCTATCGACCAACCAATTAACCAACCAACCTACCAACTAACTAGACAGCCAGCCAACCAACCCTTCCAGGCAGCGAACAAACCAAACCCTACCACCCGCTCGCCCACCAAGCCAGAAACAGCAAGCCAGCCAACCTATCGACCAACCAATTAACCAACCAACCAACCAACTAACTAGACAACCAGACAACTAACCCTGCCAGGCAGCCAACAAACCAAACCCTACCACCCGCTCGCCCACCAAGCCAGAAACAGCCAGCCAGCCAACCTATCGACCAACCAATTAACCAACCAACCAACCAACTAACTAGACAGTCAGCCAACCAACCCTGCCAGGCAGCCAAAAAACCAAACCCTACCACCCGCTCGCCCACCAACCCAGAATCAGCCAGCCAGCCAACCTATCGACCAACCAATTAACCAACCAACTAACTAGACAGCCAGCCAACCAACCCTGCCAGGCAGCCAACAAACCAAACCCTACCACCCGCTCGCCCACCAAGCCAGAAACAGCCAGCCAGCCAACCTATCGACCAACCAATTAACCAACCAACCAACCAAATAACTAGACAGCCAGCCAACCAACCCTGCCAGGCAGCCAACAAACCAAACCCTACCACCCGCTCACCCACCAAGCCAGAAACAGCCAGCCAGCCAGCCAACCAATTAACCAACCAACAAACCTACCAACTATCTAGACAGCCAGCCAACCAACCCTGCCAGGCAGCCAACAAACCAAACCTTACCACCCGCTCGCCCACCAAGCCAGAAACAGCCAGCCAGCCAACCTATCGTCCAACCAATTAACCAACCAACCAACCAACTAACTAGACAGCCAGCCAACCAACCCTGCCAGGCAGCCAACAAACCAAACCCTACCACCCGCTCACCCACCAAGCCAGAAACAGCCAGCCAGCCAACCTATCGACCAACCAATTAACCTACCAACCAACCAACTAACTAGACCGCCAGCCAACCAACCCTGCCATGCAGCCAACAAACCAAACCCTAACACCCGTTTGCCCACCAAGCCAGAAACAGCCAGCCAGATAACCTATCGACCAACCAATTAACCAACCAACCAACCAACCAACCAACCAACCAACTAACTAGACAGTCAGCCAACCAACCCTGCCAAGCAGCCAACAAACCAAACCCTACCACCTGCTCGCCCAACAAGCCACAAACAGCCAGCCAGCCAACCTATCGACCAACCAATTAACCAACCAACCTACCAACTAACTAGACAGCCAGCCAACCAACCCTTCCAGGCAGCGAACAAACCAAACCCTACCACCCGCTCGCCCACCAAGCCAGAAACAGCAAGCCAGCCAACCTATCGACCAACCAATTAACCAACCAACCAACCAACTAACTAGACAACCAGACAACCAACCCTGCCAGGCAGCCAACAAACCAAACCCTACCACCCGCTCGCCCACCAAGCCAGAAACAGCCAGCCAGCACACCTATCGACCAACCAATTAACCAACCAACCAACCAACTAACTAGACAGTCAGCCAACCAACCCTGCCAGGCAGCCAAAAAACCAAACCCTACCACCCGCTCACCCACCAAGCCAGAAACAGCCAGCCAGCCAACCTATCAACCAACCAATTAACCAATCAACCAACGAACTAACTAGACAGCCAGCCAGCCAACCTATCGACCAGCCAATTAACCAACCAACCTACCAACTAACTAGACAGCCAGCCAACCAACCCTTCCAGGCAGCGAACAAACCAAACCCTACCACCCGCTCGAACACCAAGCCAGAAACAGCAAGCCAGCCAACCTATCGACCAACCAATTAACCAACCAACCAACCAACTAACTAGACAACCAGACAACCAACCCTGCCAGGCAGCCAACAAACCAAACCCTACCACCCGCTCGCCCACCAAGCCAGAAACAGCCAGCCAGCCAACCTATCGACCAACCAATTAACCAACCAACCAACCAACTAACTAGACAGTCAGCCAACCAACCCTGCCAGGCAGCCAAAAAACCAAACCCTACCACCCGCTCGCCCACCAACCCAGAATCAGCCAGCCAGCCAACCTATCGACCAACCAATTAACCAACCAACTAACTAGACAGCCAGCCAACCAACCCTGCCAGGCAGCCAACAAACCAAACCCTACCACCCGCTCGCCCACCAAGCCAGAAACAGCCAGCCAGCCAACCTATCGACCAACCAATTAACCAACCAACCAACCAAATAACTAGACAGCCAGCCAACCAACCCTGCCAGGCAGCCAACAAACCAAACCCTACCACCCGCTCACCCACCAAGCCAGAAACAGCCAGCCAGCCAGCCAACCAATTAACCAACCAACGAACCTACCAACTATCTAGACAGCCAGCCAACCAACCCTGCCAGGCAGCCAACAAACCAAACCTTACCACCCGCTCGCCCACCAAGCCAGAAACAGCCAGCCAGCCAACCTATCGTCCAACCAATTAACCAACCAACCAACCAACTAACTAGACAGTCAGCCAACCAACCCTGCCAGGCAGCCAAAAAACCAAACCCTACCACCCGCTCGCCCACCAACCCAGAATCAGCCAGCCAGCCAACCTATCGACCAACCAATTAACCAACCAACTAACTAGACAGCCAGCCAACCAACCCTGCCAGGCAGCCAACAAACCAACCCTACCACCCGCTCGCCCACCAAGCCAGAAACAGCCAGCCAGCCAACCTATCGACCAACCAATTAACCAACCAACTAACCAAATAACTAGACAGCCAGCCAACCAACCCTGCCAGGCAGCCAACAAACCAAACCCTACCACCCGCTCACCCACCAAGCCAGAAACAGCCAGCCAGCCAGCCAACCAATTAACCAACCAACGAACCTACCAACTATCTAGACAGCCAGCCAACCAACCCTGCCAGGCAGCCAACAAACCAAACCTTACCACCCGCTCGCCCACCAAGCCAGAAACAGCCAGCCAGCCAACCTATCGTCCAACCAATTAACCAACCAACCAACCAACTAACTAGACAGCCAGCCAACCAACCCTGCCAGGCAGCCAACAAACCAAACCCTACCACCCGCTCACCCACCAAGCCAGAAACAGCCAGCCAGCCAACCTATCGACCAACCAATTAACCAATCAACGAACCAACTAACTAGACAGCCAGCCAGCCAACCTATCGACCAACCAATTAACCAACCAACCTACCAACTAACTAGACAGCCAGCCAACCAACCCTTCCAGGCAGCGAACAAACCAAACCCTACCACCCGCTCGAACACCAAGCCAGAAACAGCAAGCCAGCCAACCTATCGACCAACCAATTAACCAACCAACCAACCAACTAACTAGACAACCAGACAACCAACCCTGCCAGGCAGCCAACAAACCAAACCCTACCACCCGCTCGCCCACCAAGCCAGAAACAGCCAGCCAGCCAACCTATCGACCAACCAATTAACCAACCAACCAACCAACTAACTAGACAGTCAGCCAACCAACCCTGCCAGGCAGCCAAAAAACCAAACCCTACCACCCGCTCGCCCACCAACCCAGAATCAGCCAGCCAGCCAACCTATCGACCAACCAATTAACCAACCAACTAGACAGCAAGCCAACCAACCCTGCCAGGCAGCCAACAAACCAAACCCTACCACCCGCTCGCCCACCAAGCCAGAAACAGCCAGCCAGCCAACCTATCGACCAACCAATTAACCAACCAACCAACCAAATAACTAGACAGCCAGCCAACCAACCCTGCCAGGCAGCCAACAAACCAAACCCTACCACCCGCTCACCCACCAAGCCAGAAACAGCCAGCCAACCAATTAACCAACCAACGAACCTACCAACTATCTAGACAGCCAGCCAACCAACCCTGCCAGGCAGCCAACAAACCAAACCTTACCACCCGCTCGCCCACCAAGCCAGAAACAGCCAGCCAGCCAACCTATCGTCCAACCAGTTAACCAACCAACCAACCAACTAACTAGACAGCCAGCCAACCAACCCTTCCAGGCAGCGAACAAACCAAACCCTACCACCCGCTCGCCCACCAAGCCAGAAACAGCAAGCCAGCCAACCTATCGACCAACCAATTAACCAACCAACCAACCAACTAACTAGACAACCAGACAACCAACCCTGCCAGGCAGCCAACAAACCAAACCCTACCACCCGCTCGCCCACCAAGCCAGAAACAGCCAGCCAGCCAACCTATCGACCAACCAATTAACCAACCAACCAACCAACTAACTAGACAGTCAGCCAACCAACCCTGCCAGGCAGCCAAAAAACCAAACCCTACCACCCGCTCACCCACCAAGCCAGAAACAGCCAGCCAGCCAACCTATCGACCAACCAATTAACCAATCAACCAACCAACTAACTAGACAGCCAGCCAGCCAACCTATCGACCAACCAATTAACCAACCAACCTACCAACTAACTAGACAGCCAGCCAACCAACCCTTCCAGGCAGCGAACAAACCAAACCCTACCACCCGCTCGAACACCAAGCCAGAAACAGCAAGCCAGCCAACCTATCGACCAACCAATTAACCAACCAACCAACCAACTAACTAGACAACCAGACAACCAACCCTGCCAGGCAGCCAACAAACCAAACCCTACCACCCGCTCGCCCACCAAGCCAGAAACAGCCAGCCAGCCAACCTATCGACCAACCAATTAACCAACCAACCAACCAACTAACTAGACAGTCAGCCAACCAACCCTGCCAGGCAGCCAAAAAACCAAACCCTACCACCCGCTCGCCCACCAACCCAGAATCAGCCAGCCAGCCAACCTATCGACCAACCAATTAACCAACCAACTAACTAGACAGCCAGCCAACCAACCCTGCCAGGCAGCCAACAAACCAAACCCTACCACCCGCTCGCCCACCGAGCCAGAAACAGCCAGCCAGCCAACCTATCGACCAACCAATTAACCAACCAACCAACCAAATAACTAGACAGCCAGTCAACCAACCCTGCCAGGCAGCCAACAAACCAAACCCTACCACCCGCTCACCCACCAAGCCAGAAACAGCCAGCCAGCCAGCCAACCAATTAACCAACCAACGAACCTACCAACTATCTAGACAGCCAGCCAACCAACCCTGCCAGGCAGCCAACAAACCAAACCTTACCACCCGCTCGCCCACCAAGCCAGAAACAGCCAGCCAGCCAACCTATCGTCCAACCAATTAACCAACCAACCAACCAACTAACTAGACAGTCAGCCAACCAACCCTGCCAGGCAGCCAAAAAACCAAACCCTACCACCCGCTCGCCCACCAACCCAGAATCAGCCAGCCAGCCAACCTATCGACCAACCAATTAACCAACCAACTAACTAGACAGCCAGCCAACCAACCCTGCCAGGCAGCCAACAAACCAAACCCTACCACCCGCTCGCCCACCAAGCCAGAAACAGCCAGCCAGCCAACCTATCGACCAACCAATTAACCAACCAACCAACCAAATAACTAGACAGCCAGCCAACCAACCCTGCCAGGCAGCCAACAAACCAAACCCTACCACCCGCTCACCCACCAAGCCAGAAACAGCCAGCCAGCCAGCCAACCAATTAACCAACCAACGAACCTACCAACTATCTAGACAGCCAGCCAACCAACCCTGCCAGGCAGCCAACAAACCAAACCTTACCACCCGCTCGCCCACCAAGCCAGAAACAGCCAGCCAGCCAACCTATCGTCCAACCAATTAACCAACCAACCAACCAACTAACTAGACAGCCAGCCAACCAACCCTGCCAGGCAGCCAACAAACCAAACCCTACCACCCGCTCACCCACCAAGCCAGAAACAGCCAGCCAGCCAACCTATCGACCAACCAATTAACCTACCAACCAACCAACTAACTAGACCGCCAGCCAACCAACCCTGCCATGCAGCCAACAAACCAAACCCTAACACCCGTTTGCCCACCAAGCCAGAAACAGCCAGCCTGATAACCTATCGACCAACCAATTAACCAACCAACCAACCAACCAACTAACTAGACAGTCAGCCAACCAACCCTGCCAAGCAGCCAACAAACCAAACCCTACCACCTGCTCGCCCAACAAGCCACAAACAGCCAGCCAGCCAACCTATCGACCAACCAATTAACCAACCAACCTACCAACTAACTAGACAGCCAGCCAACCAACCCTTCCAGGCAGCGAACAAACCAAACCCTACCACCCGCTCGCCCACCAAGCCAGAAACAGCAAGCCAGCCAACCTATCGACCAACCAATTAACCAACCAACCAACCAACTAACTAGACAACCAGACAACCAACCCTGCCAGGCAGCCAACAAACCAAACCCTACCACCCGCTCGCCCACCAAGCCAGAAACAGCCAGCCAGCCAACCTATCGACCAACCAATTAACCAACCAACCAACCAACTAACTAGACAGTCAGCCAACCAACCCTGCCAGGCAGCCAAAAAACCAAACCCTACCACCCGCTCACCCACCAAGCCAGAAACAGCCAGCCAGCCAACCTATCGACCAACCAATTAACCAATCAACCAACCAACTAACTAGACAGCCAGCCAGCCAACCTATCGACCAACCAATTAACCAACCAACCTACCAACTAACTAGACAGCCAGCCAACCAACCCTTCCAGGCAGCGAACAAACCAAACCCTACCACCCGCTCGAACACCAAGCCAGAAACAGCAAGCCAGCCAACCTATCGACCAACCAATTAACCAATCAACCAAACAAATAACTAGACAGCCAGCCAGCCAACCTATCGACCAACCAATTAACCAACCAACCTACCAACTAACTAGACAGCCAGCCAACCAACCCTTCCAGGCAGCGAACAAACCAAACCCTACCACCCGCTCGAACACCAAGCCAGAAACAGCAAGCCAGCCAACCTATCGACCAACCAATTAACCAACCAACCAACCAACTAACTAGACAACCAGACAACCAACCCTGCCAGGCAGCCAACAAACCAAACCCTACCTCCCGCTCGCCCACCAAGCCAGAAACAGCCAGCCAGCCAACCTATCGACCAACCAATTAACCAACCAACCAACCAACTAACTAGACAGTCAGCCAACCAACCCTGCCAGGCAGCCAAAAAACCAAACCCTACCACCCGCTCGCCCACCAACCCAGAATCAGCCAGCCAGCCAACCTATCGACCAACCAATTAACCAACCAACTAACTAGACAGCCAGCCAACCAACCCTGCCAGGCAGCCAACAAACCAAACCCTACCACCCGCTCGCCCACCAAGCCAGAAACAGCCAGCCAGCCAACCTATCGACCAACCAATTAACCAACCAACCAACCAAATAACTAGACAGCCAGCCAACCAACCCTGCCAGGCAGCCAACAAACCAAACCCTACCACCCGCTCACCCACCAAGCCAGAAACAGCCAGCCAGCCAACCAACCAATTAACCAACCAACGAACCTACCAACTATCTAGACAGCCAGCCAACCAACCCTGCCAGGCAGCCAACAAACCAAACCTTACCACCCGCTCGCCCACCAAGCCAGAAACAGCCAGCCAGCCAACCTATCGTCCAACCAATTAACCAACCAACCAACCAACTAACTAGACAGCCAGCCAACCAACCCTGCCAGGCAGCCAACAAACCAAACCCTACCACCCGCTCACCCACCAAGCCAGAAACAGCCAGCCAGCCAACCTATCGACCAACCAATTAACCTACCAACCAACCAACTAACTAGACCGCCAGCCAACCAACCCTGCCAGGCAGCCAACAAACCAAACCCTAACACCCGTTTGCCCACCAAGCCAGAAACAGCCAGCCAGCCAACCTATCGACCAACCAATCAACCAACCAACCAACCAACCAACCAACCAACTAACTAGACAGTCAGCCAACCAACCCTGCCAGGCAGCCAACAAACCAAACCCTACCACCCGCTCGCCCACCAAGCCAGAAACAGCCAGCCAGCCAACCTATCGACCAACGAATTAACCAACCAACCAACCAACCAATTAACTAGACAGCCAGCCAACCAACCCTGCCAGGTAGCCAGCAAACCAAACCCTACCACCTGCTCGCCCACCAAGCCAGAAACAGCCAGCCAGCCAACCTATCGACCAACCAATTAACCAACCAACCTACCAACTAACTAGACAGCCAGCCAACCACCCCTGCCAGTCAGCCAACAAACCAAACCCTACCACCCGCTCACCCACCAAGCCAGAAACAGCCAGCCAGCCATCCTATCGACCAACCAATTAACCAACCAACCAACCAACTAACTAGACAGCCAGCCAACCAACCCTGCCAGGCAGCCAACAAACCAAACCCTACCACCCGCTCACCCACCAAGCCAGAAACAGCCAGCCAGCCAACCTATCGACCAACCAATTAAAAAACCAACCAACCAACTAACTAGACAACCAGCCAACCAACCCTGCCAGGCAGCCAACAAACCAAACCCTACCACCCGCTCGCCCACCAAGCCAGAAACAGCTAGCCAGCCAACCTATCGACCAACCAATTAACCAAACAACCAACCAACTAACTAGACATTCAGCCAACCAACCCTGCCAGGCAGCCAACAAACCAAACCCTACCACCCGCTCGCCCACCAAGCCAGAAACAGCCAGCCAGCCAACCTATCGACCAACCAATTAACCAACCAACTAACTAGACAGCCAGCCAACCAACCCTGCCAGGCAGCCAACAAACCATACCCTACCACCCGCTCGCCCACCAAGCCAGAAACAGCCAGCCAGCCAACCTATCGACCAACCAATTAACCAACCAACCAACAAAATAACTAGACAGCCAGCCAACCAACCCTGCCAGGCAGCCAACAAACCAAACCCTACCACCCGCTCACCCACCAAGCCAGAAACAGCCATACAGCCAACCAATTAACCAACCAACCAACCAACCAACTAACTAGACAGTCAGCCAACTAACCCTGCCAGGCAGCCAACAAACCAAACCCTACCACCCGCTCGCCCACCAAGCCAGAAACAGCCAGCCAGCCAACCTATCGACCAACCAATTAACGAACCAACCAACCAACTAACTAGACAGCCAGCCATCCAACCCTGCCAGGCAGCCAACAAACCAAACCCTACCACCCGCTCGCCCACCAAGCCAGAAACAGCCAGCCAGCCAACCTATCGACCAACCAATTAACCAACCAATTAACTAGACAGCCAGCCAACCAACCCTGCCAGGCAGCCAACAAACCAAACCCTACCACCTGCTCGCCCAACAAGCCACAAACAGCCAGCCAGCCAACCTATCGACCAACCAATTAACCAACCAACCGACCAACCAACCAACTAACTAGACAGCCAGCCAACCAACCCTGCCAGGCAGCCAACAAACCAAACCCTTCCACCTGCTCGCCCACCAAGCCAGAAACAGCCAGCCAGCCAACCTATCGACCAACCAATTAACCAACCAACCAACCAACTAACTAGACAACCAGACAACCAACCCTGCCAGGCAGCCAACAAACCAAACCCTACCACCCGCTCGCCCACCAAGCCAGAAACAGCCAGCCAGCCAACCTATCGACCAACCAATTAACCAACCAACCAACCAACTAACTAGACAGTCAGCCAACCAACCCTGCCAGGCAGCCAAAAAACCAAACACTACCACCCGCTCACCCACCAAGCCAGAAACAGCCAGCCAGCCAACCTATCGACCAACCAATTAACCAATCAACCAACCAACTAACTAGACAGCCAGCCAGCCAACCTATCGACCAACCAATTAACCAACCAACCTACCAACTAACTAGACAGCCAGCCAACCAACCCTTCCAGGCAGCGAACAAACCAAACCCTACCACCCGCTCGCCCACCAAGCCAGAAACAGCAAGCCAGCCAACCTATCGAGCAACCAATTAACCAACCAACCAACCAACTAACTAGACAACCAGACAACCAACCCTGCCAGGCAGCCAACAAACCAAACCCTACCACCCGCTCGCCCACCAAGCCAGAAACAGCCAGCCAGCCAACCTATCGACCAACCAATTAACCAACCAACCAACCAACTAACTAGACAGTCAGCCAACCAACCCTGCCAGGCAGCCAAAAAACCAAACCCTACCACCCGCTCGCCCACCAACCCAGAATCAGCCAGCCAGCCAACCTATCGACCAACCAATTAACCAACCAACTAACTAAACAGCCAGCCTACCAACCCTGCCAGGCAGGCAACAAACCAAACCCTACCACCCGCTCGCCCACCAAGCCAGAAACAGCCAGCCAGCCAACCTATCGACCAACCAATTAACCAACCAACCAACCAAATAACTAGACAGCCAGCCAACCAACCCTGCCAGGCAGCCAACAAACCAAACCCTACCACCCGCTCACCCACCAAGCCAGAAACAGCCAGCCAGCCAGCCAACAAATTAACCAACCAACGAACCTACCAACTATCTAGACAGCCAGCCAACCAACCCTGCCAGGCAGCCAACAAACCAAACCTTACCACCCGCTCGCCCACCAAGCCAGAAACAGCCAGCCAGCCAACCTATCGTGCAACCAATTAACCAACCAACCAACCAACTAACTAGACAGCCAGCCAACCAACCCTGCCAGGCAGCCAACAAACCAAACCCTACCACCCGCTCACCCACCAAGCCAGAAACAGCCAGCCAGCCAACCTATCGACCAACCAATTAACCTACCAACCAACCAACTAACTAGACCGCCAGCCAACCAACCCTGCCAGGCAGCCAACAAACCAAACCCTAACACCCGTTTGCCCACCAAGCCAGAAACAGCCAGCCAGCCAACCTATCGACCAACCAATTAACCAACCAACCAACCAACCAACCAACTAACTAGACAGTCAGCCAACCAACCCTGCCAGGCAGCCAACAAACCAAACCCTACCACCTGCTCGCCCAACAAGCCACAAACAGCCAGCCAGCCAACCTATCGACCAACCAATTAACCAACCAACCTACCAACTAACTAGACAGCCAGCCAGCCAACCTATCGACCAACCAATTAACCAACCAACCTACCAACTAACTAGATAGCCAGCCAACCAACCCTTCCAGGCAGCGAACAAACCAAACCCTAACACCCGTTTGCCCACCAAGCCAGAAACAGCCAGCCAGCCAACCTATCGACCAACCAATTAACCAACCAACCAACCAACCAACTAACTAGACAGCCAGCCAACAAACCCTGGCAGACAGCCAACAAACCAAACCCTACCACCCGCTCGCCCACCAAGCCAGAAACAGCCTGCCAGCCAACCTATCGACGAACCAATTAACCAACCAATCAACCAACTAACTAAACAGCCAGCCAACCAACCCTGCCAGACTGCCAACAAACCAAACCCTACCACCCGCTCGCCCACCAAGCCAGAAACAGCCAGCCAGCCAACCTATCGACCAACCAATTAACCAACCAACCAATTAATTAACTAGACAGCCAGCCAACCAATCCTGCCAGGCAGCCAACAAACCAAACCCTACCACCCGCTCACCCACCAAGCGAGAAACAGCCAGCCAGCCAACCTATCGTCCAACCAATTAACCAACCAACCAACCAACCAACCAACCAACTAACTAGACAGTCAGCCAACCAACCCTGCCAGGCAGTCAACAAACCAAACCCTACCACCCGCTCGCCCACCAAGCCAGAAACAGCCAGCCAGCCAACCTATCGACCAACCAATTAACCAACCAACCAACCAACTAACTAGACAGCCAGCCAACAAACCCTGCCAGGCAGCCAACAAGCCAAACCCTACCACCCGCTCGCCCACCAAGCCAGAAACAGCCAGCCAGCCAACCTATCGACCAACCAATTAACCAACAAACCAACCAACTAACTAGACAGCCAGCTAACCAACCCTGCCAGGCAGCCAACAAACCAAACCCTACCACCCGCTCGCCCACCAAGCCAGAAACAGCCAGCCAGCCAACCTATCGACCTACCAATTAACCAAAAAACCAACCAACTAACTAGACAGCCAGCTAACCAACCCTGCCAGGCAGCCAGCAAACCAAACCCTACCACCCGCTCGCCCACCAAGCCAGAAACAGCCAGCCAGCCAACCTATCGACCAACCAATTAACCAACCAACCAACCAACCAACTGACTAGACAGCCAGCCAACCAACCCTGCCAGTCAGCCAACAAACCAAACCCTACCACCCGCTCGCCCACCAAACCAGAAACAGCCAGCCAGCCAACCTATCGACCAACCAATTAACCAACCAACCAACCAACTAACTAGACAGCCAGCCAACCAAACCTACCAGGCAGCCAACAAACCAAACCCTACCACCCGCTCACCCACCAAGCCAGAAACAGCCAGCCAGCCAACCTATCGACCAACCAATTAACCAACCAACCGACCAACCAACCAACTAACTAGACAGCCAGCCAACCAACCCTGCCAGGCAGCCAACAAACCAAACCCTTCCACCTGCTCGCCCACCAAGCCAGAAACAGCCAGCCAGCCAACCTATCGACCAACCAATTAACCAACCAACCAACCAACTAACTAGACAGCCAGCCAACCAACCCTGCCAGGCAGCCAACAAACCAAACCCTACCACCCGCTCGCCCACCAAGCCAGAAACAGCCAGCCAGCCAACCTATCGTCCAACCAATTAACCAACCAACCAACCAACCAACTAACTAGACAGTCAGCCAACCAACCCTGCCAGGCAGCCAACAAACCAAACCCTACCACCCGCTCGCCCACCAAGCCAGAAACAGCCAGCCAGCCAAACTATCGACCAACCAATTTACCAACCAACCAACCAATTAACTAGACAGCCAGCCAACCAACCCTGCCAGGCAGCCAACAAACCAAACCCTACCACCTGCTCGCCCAACAAGCCACAAACAGCCAGCCAGCCAACCTATCGACCAACCAATTAACCAACCAACCGACCAACCAACCAACTAACTAGACAGCCAGCCAACCAACCCTGCCAGGCAGCCAACAAACCAAACCCTTCCACCTGCTCGCCCACCAAGCCAGAAACAGCCAGCCAGCCAACCTATCGACCAACCAATTAACCAACCAACCAACCAACTAACTAGACAACCAGACAACCAACCCTGCCAGGCAGCCAACAAACCAAACCCTACCACCCGCTCGCCCACCAAGCCAGAAACAGCCAGCCAGCCAACCTATCGACCAACCAATTAACCAACCAACCAACCAACTAACTAGACAGTCAGCCAACCAACCCTGCCAGGCAGCCAAAAAACCAAACCCTACCACCCGCTCACCCACCAAGCCAGAAACAGCCAGCCAGCCAACCTATCGACCAACCAATTAACCAATCAACCAACCAACTAACTAGACAGCCAGCCAGCCAACCTATCGACCAACCAATTAACCAACCAACCTACCAACTAACTAGACAGCCAGCCAACCAACCCTGCCAGGCAGCCAACAAACCAAACCCTACCACCCGCTCGCCCACCAAGCCAGAAACAGCCTGCCAGCCAACCTATCGACCAACCAATTAACCAACCAACCAACCAACTAACTAGACAGCCAGCCAACCAAACCTACCAGGCAGCCAACAAACCAAACCCTACCACCCGCTCGCCCACCAAGCCAAAAACAGCCAGCCAGCCAACCTATCGACCAACCAATTAACCAACCAACCTACCAACTAACTAGACAGCCAGCCAACAAACCCTGCCAGGCAGCCAACAAACCAAACCCTACCACCCGCTCACCGACCAAGCCAGAAACAGCCAGCCAGCCATCCTATAGACCAACCAATTAACCAAACAACCAACCAACTAACTAGACAGCCAGCCAACCAACCCTGCCAGGCAGCCAACAAACCAATCCCTACCACCCGCTCACCCACCAAGCCAGAAACAGCCAGCCAGCCAACCTATCGACCAACCAATTAACCAATCAACCTACCAACTAACTAGACAGCCAGCCAACCAACCCTGCCAGGCAGCCAACAAACCAAACCCTACCACCCGCTCACCCACCAAGCCAGAAACAGCCATCCAGCCAACCTTTCGACCAACCAATTAACCAACCAACCAACCAACTAACTAGACAGTCAGCCAACCAACCCTGCCAGGCAGCCAACAAACCAAACCCTACCACCCGCTCGCCCACCAACCCAGAATCAGCCAGTCAGCCAACCTATCGACCAACCAATTAACCAACCAACTAACTAAACAGCCAGCCAACCAACCCTGCCAGGCAGCCAACAAACCAAACCCTACCACCCGCTCGCCCACCAAGCCAAAAACAGCCAGCCAGCCAACCTATCGACCAACCAATTAACCAACCAACCAACCAAAAAACTAGACAGCCAGCCAACCAACCCTGCCAGGCAGCCAACAAACCAAACCCTACCACCCGCTCACTCACCAAGCCAGAAACAGCCAGCCAGCCAACCAATTAACCATCCAACCAACCAACTAACTAGAGAGTCAGCCAACCAACCCTGCCAGGCAGCCAACAAACCAATCCCTACCACCCGCTCACCCACCAAGCCAGAAACAGCCAGCCAGCCAACCTATCGACCAACCAATTAACCAATCAACCAACCAACTAACTAGACAGCCACCCAACCAACCATGCCAGGCAGCCAACAAACCAAACCCTACCACCCGCTCACCCACCAAGCCAGAAACAGCCAGCCAGCCATCCTATCGACCAACCAATTAACCAACCAACCAACCAACTAACTAGACAGTCAGCCAACCAACCCTGCCAGGCAGCCAACAAACCAAACCCTACCACCCGCTCGCCCACCAACCCAGAATCAGCCAGCCAGCCAACCTATCGACCAACCAATTAACCAACCAACTAACTAAACAGCCAGCCAACTAACCCTGCCAGGCAGCCAACAAACCAAACCCTACCACCCGCTCGCCCACCAAGCCAAAAACAGCCAGCCAGCCAACCTATCGACCAACCAATTAACCAACCAGCCAACCAAATAACTAGACAGCCAGCCAACCAACCCTGCCAGGCAGCCAACAAACCAAACCCTACCACCCGCTCACCCACCAAGCCAGAAACAGCCAGCCAGCCAAACAATTAACCAACCAACCAACCAACTAACTAGAGAGTCAGCCGACTAACCCTGCCAGGCAGCCAACAAACCAAACCCCACCACCTGCTCGCCCACCAAGCCAGAAACAGCCAGCCAGCCAACCTATCGACCAACCAATTAACCAACCAACCTACCAACTAACTAGACAGCCAGCCAACCAACCCTGCCAGGCAGCCAACTAACCAAACCCTACCACCCGCTCACCCACCAAGCCAGAAACAGCCAGCCAGCCATCCTATCGACCAACCAATTAACCAACCTACCAACCAACTAACTAGACAGCCAGCCAACCAAACCTGTCAGGCAGCCAACAAACCAATCCCTACCACCCGCTCGCCCATCAAGCCGGAAACAGCCAGCCAGCCAACCTATCGACCAACCAATTAACCAAATAACCAACCAACTAACTAGACAGTCAGCCAACCAACCCTGCCAGGCAGCCAACAAACCAAACCCTACCACCCGCTCGCCCACCAACCCAGAATCAGCCAGTCAGCCAACCTATCGACCAACCTATTAACCAACCAACTAACTAAACAGCCAGCCAACCAACCCTGCCAGGCAGCCAACAAACCAAACCCTACCACCCGCTCGCCCACCAAGCCAAAAACAGCCAGCCAGCCAACCTATCGACCAACCAATTAACCAACCAACCAACCAAATAACTAGACAGCCAGCCAACCAACCCTGCCAGGCAGCCAAAAAACCAAACCCTACCACCCGCTCACCCACCAAGCCAGAAACAGCCAGCCAGCCAACCAATTAACCAACCAACCAACCAACTAACTAGAGAGTCAGCCAACCAACCCTGCCAGGCAGCCAACAAACCAATCCCTACCACCCGCTCACCCACCAAGCCAGAAACAGCCAGCCAGCCAACCTATCGACCAACCAATTAACCAATCAACCAACCAACTAACTAGACAGCCAGCCAACCAACCCTGCCAGGCAGCCAACAAACCAAACCCTACCACCCGCTCACCCACCAAGCCAGAAACAGCCAGCCAGCCATCCTATCGACCAACCAATTAACCAACCAACCAACCAACTAACTAGACAGTCAGCCAACCAAACCTACCAGGCAACCAACAAACCAAACCCTACCACCCGCTCGCCCACCAACCCAGAATCAGCCAGCCAGCCAACCTATCGACCAACCAATTAACCAACCAACAAACTAAACAGCCAGCCAACCAACCCTGCCAGGCAGCCAACAAACCAAACCCTACCACCCGCTCGCCCACCAAGCCAAAAACAGCAAGCCAGGCAACCTATCGACCAACCAATTAACCAACCAACCAACCAAAAAACTAGACAGCCAGCCAACCAACCCTGCCAGGCAGCCAACAAACCAAACCCTACCACCCGCTCACAAACCAAGCCAGAAACAGCCAGCCAGCCAACCAATTAACCAACCAACCAACCAACTAACTAGAGAGTCAGCCAACTAACCCTGCTAGGCAGCCAACAAACCAAACCCTACCACCCGCTCGCCCACCAAGCCAGAAACAGCCAGCCAGCCAACTTATCGACCAACCAATTAACCAACCAACCAACCAACTAACTAGGCAGCCAGCCAACCAACCCTGCCAGGCAGCCAACAAACCCAACCCTACCACCCGCTCGCCCACCAAGCCAGAAACAGCCAGCCAGCCAACCTATCGACCAACCAATTAACCAACCAACCAACCAACTAACTAGACAGCCAGCCAACCAACCCTGCCAGGCAGCCAACAAACCAAACCCTACGACCCGCTCGCCAACCAAGCCAGAAACAGCCAGCCAGCCAACCTATCGACCAACCAATTAACCAACCAACCAACCAACTAACTAGACAGCCAGCCAACAAACCCTGCCAGGCAGCCAACAAACCCTGCCAGGCAGCCAACAAACCAAACCCTACCACCGGCTCACCCACCAAGCCAGAAACAGCCAGCCAGCCAACCTATCGACCAACCAATTAACCAACCAACCAACTAACTAGACAGCCAGCCAACCAACCCTGCCAGGCAGCCAACAAACCAAACCCTACCACCTGCTCGCCCACGAAGCCAGAAACAGCCAGCCAGCCAACCTATCGACCAACCAATTAACAAACCAACCAACCAACTAACTAAACAGTCAGCCAACCAACCCTGCCAGGCAGCCAACAAACCAAACCCTACCACCCGCTCGGGAACCAAGCCAGAAACAGCCAGCCAGCCAACCTATCGACCAACCAATTAACCAACCAACCAACCAATTAACTAGACAGCCTGCCAACCAAACCTGCCAGGCAGCCAACAAACCAAACCCTACCTACCGCTCGCCCACCAAGCCAGAAACAGCCAGCCAGCCAACCTATCGACCAACCAATTAACCAACCAACCAACCAACCAACTAACTAGACAGCCAGCCAACCAACCCTGGCAGACAGCCAACAAACCAAACCCTACCACCCGCTCGCCCACCAAGCCAGAAACAGCCTGCCAGCCAACCTATCGACGAACCAATTAACCAACCAATCAACCAACTAACTAAACAGCCAGCCAACCAACCCTGCCAGACAGCCAACAAACCAAACCCTACCACCCGCTCGCCCACCAAGCCAGAAACAGCCAGCCAGCCAACCTATCGACCAACCAATTAACCAACCAACCAATTAATTAACTAGACAGCCAGCCAACCAATCCTGCCAGGCAGCCAACAAACCAAACCCTACCACCCGCTCACCCACCAAGCGAGAAACAGCCAGCCAGCCAACCTATCGTCCAACCAATTAACCAACCAACCAACTAACTAGACAGTCAGCCAACCAACCCTGCCAGGCAGCCAACAAACCAAACCCTACCACCCACTCAACCACCAAGCCAGAAACAGCCAGCCAGCCAAACAATTAAACAACCAACCAACCAACTAACTAGAGAGTCAGCCGACTAACCCTGCCAGGCCGCCAACAAACCAAACCCCACCACCTGCTCGCCCACCAAGCCAGAAACAGCCAGACAGCCAACCTATCGACCAACCAATTAACCAACCAACCTACCAACTAACTAGACAGCCAGCCAACCAACCCTGCCAGGCAGCCAACAAACCAAACCCTACCACCCGCTCACCCACCAAGCCAGAAACAGCCAGCCAGCCATCCTATCGACCAACCAATTAACCAACCAACCAACCAACTAACTAGACAGCCAGCCAACCAACCCTGCCAGGCAGCCAACAAAACAATCCCTACCACCCGCTCGCCCACCAAGCCAGAAACAGCCAGCCAGCCAACCTATCGCCCAACCAATTAACCAACCAACCAACCAACTAACTAGACAGTCAGCCAACCAACCCTGCCAGGCAGCCAACAAACCAAACCCTACCACCCGCTCGCCCACCAACCCAGAATCAGACAGTCAGCCAACCTATCGACCAACCTATTAACCAACCAACTAACTAAACAGCCAGCCAACCAACCATGCCAGGCAGCCAACAAACCAAACCCTACCACCCGCTCGCCCACCAAGCCAAAAACAGCCAGCCAGCCAACCTATCGACCAACCAATTAACCAACCAACCAACCAAATAACTAGACAGCCAGCCAACCAACCCTGCCAGGCAGCCAACAAACCAAACCCTACCACCCGCTCACCCACCAAGCCAGAAACAGCCAGCCAGCCAACCAATTAACCAACCAACCAACCAACTAACTAGAGAGTCAGCCAACCAACCCTGCCAGGCAGCCAACAAACCAATCCCTACCACCCGCTCACCCACCAAGCCAGAAACAGCCAGCCAGCCAACCTATCGACCAACCAATTAACCAATCAACCAACCAAATAACTAGACAGCCAGCCAACCAACACTGCCAGGCAGCCAGCAAACCAAACCCTACCACCCGCTCACCCACCAAGCCAGAAACAGCCAGCCAGCCATCCTATCGACCAACCAATTAACCAACCAACCAACCAACTAACTAGACAGCCAGCCAACCAACCCTGCCAGGCAGCCAACAAACCAATCCCTACCACCCGCTCGCCCACCAAGCCAGAAACAGCCAGCCAGCCAACCTATCGACCAACCAATTAACCAACCAACCAACCAACTAACTAGACAGTCAGCCAACCAAACCTGCCAGGCAACCAACAAACCAAACCCTACCACCCGCTCGCCCACCAACCCAGAATCAGCCAGCCAGCCAACCTATCGACCAACCAATTAACGAACCAACTAACTAAACAGCCAGCCAACCAACCCTGCCAGGCAGCCAACAAACCAAACCCTACCACCCGCTCGCCCACCAAGCCAAAAACAGCAAGCCAGCCAACCTATCGACCAACCACTTAACCAACCAACCAACCAACTAACTAGACAGCCAGCCAACCAACCCTGCCAGGCAGCCAACAAACCAATCCCTACCACCCGCTCGCCCACCAAGCCAGAAACAGCCAGCCAGCCAACCTATCGACCAACCAATTAACCAACCAACCAACCAACTAACTAGACAGTCAGCCAACCAAACCTGCCAGGCAACCAACAAACCAAACCCTACCACCCGCTCGCCCACCAACCCAGAATCAGCCAGCCAGCCAACCTATCGACCAACCAATTAACCAACCAACTAACTAAACAGCCAGCCAACCAACCCTGCCAGGCAGCCAACAAACCAAACCCTACCACCCGCTCGCCCACCAAGCCAAAAACAGCAAGCCAGCCAACCTATCGACCAACCAATTAACCAACCAACCAACCAAATAACTAGACAGCCAGCCAACCAACCCTGCCAGGCAGACAACAAACCAAACCCTACCACCCGCTCACAAACCAAGCCAGAAACAGCCAGCCAGCCAACCAATTAACCAACCAACCAACCAACTAACTAGAGAGTCAGCCAACTAACCCTGCTAGGCAGCCAACAAACCAAACCCTACCACCCGCTCGCCCACCAAGCCAGAAACAGCCAGCCAGCCAACTTATCGACCAACCAATTAACCAACCAACCAACCAACTAACTAGGCAGCCAGCCAACCAACCCTGCCAGGCAGCCAACAAACCCAACCCTACCACCCGCTCGCCCACCAAGCCAGAAACAGCCAGCCAGCCAACCTATCGACCAACCAATTAACCAACCAACCAACCAACTAACTAGACAGCCAGCCAACCAACCCTGCCAGGCAGCCAACAAACCAAACCCTACCACCCGCTCACCCACCAAGCCAGAAACAGCAAGCCACCCAACCTATCGACCAACCAATTAACCAACCAACCAACCAACCAACCAACCAACCAACCAAACAACTAACTAGACAGCCAGCCAACCAACCCTGCCAGGCAGCCAACAAACCAAACCCTACCACCTGCTCGCCCACGAAGCCAGAAACAGCCAGCCAGCCAACCTATCGACCAACCAATTAACAAACCAACCAACCAACTAACTAGACAGTCAGCCAACCAACCCTGCCAGGCTGCCAACAAACCAAACCCTACCACCCGCTCGGGCACCAAGCCAGAAACAGCCAGCCAGCCAACCTATCGACCAACCAATTAACCAACCAACCAACCAATTAACTAGACAGCCTGCCAACCAAACCTGCCAGGCAGCCAACAAACCAAACCCTACCTACCGCTCGCCCACCAAGCCAGAAACAGCCAGCCAGCCAACCTATCGACCAACCAATTAACCAACCAACCAACCAACCAACTAACTAGACAGCCAGCCAACAAACCCTGGCAGACAGCCAACAAACCAAACCCTACCACCCGCTCGCCCACCAAGCCAGAAACAGCCTGCCAGCCAACCTATCGACGAACCAATTAACCAACCAATCAACCAACTAACTAAACAGCCAGCCAACCAACCCTGCCAGACTGCCAACAAACCAAACCCTACCACCCGCTCGCCCACCAAGCCAGAAACAGCCAGCCAGCCAACCTATCGACCAACCAATTAACCAACCAACCAATTAATTAACTAGACAGCCAGCCAACCAATCCTGCCAGGCAGCCAACAAACCAAACCCTACCACCCGCTCACCCACCAAGCGAGAAACAGCAAGCCAGCCAACCTATCGTCCAACCAATTAACCAACCAACCAACCAACCAACCAACCAACTAACTAGACAGTCAGCCAACCAACCCTGCCAGGCAGTCAACAAACCAAACCCTACCACCCGCTCGCCCACCAAGCCAGAAACAGCCAGCCAGCCAACCTATCGACCAACCAATTAACCAACCAACCAACCAACTAACTAGACAGCCAGCCAACAAACCCTGCCAGGCAGCCAACAAGCCAAACCCTACCACCCGCTCGCCCACCAAGCCAGAAACAGCCAGCCAGCCAACCTATCGACCAACCAATTAACCAACAAACCAACCAACTAACTAGACAGCCAGCTAACCAACCCTGCCAGGCAGCCAACAAACCAAACCCTACCACCCGCTCGCCCACCAAGCCAGAAACAGCCAGCCAGCCAACCTATCGACCTACCAATTAACCAAAAAACCAACCAACTAACTAGACAGCCAGCTAACCAACCCTGCCAGGCAGCCAACAAACCAAACCCTACCACCCGCTCGCCCACCAAGCCAGAAACAGCCAGCCAGCCAGCCAACCTATCGACCAACCAATTAACCAACCAACCAACCAACCAACTGACTAGACAGCCAGCCAACCAACCCTGCCAGTCAGCCAACAAACCAAACCCTACCACCCGCTCGCCCACCAAACCAGAAACAGCCAGCCAGCCAACCTATCGACCAACCAATTAACCAACCAACCAACCAACTAACTAGACAGCCAGCCAACCAAACCTACCAGGCAGCCAACAAACCAAACCCTACCACCCGCTCACCCACCAAGCCAGAAACAGCCACCCAGCCAACCTATCGACCAACCAATTAACCAACCAACCGACCAACCAACCAACTAACTAGACAGCCAGCCAACCAACCCTGCCAGGCAGCCAACAAACCAAACCCTTCCACCTGCTCGCCCACCAAGCCAGAAACAGCCAGCCAGCCAACCTATCGACCAACCAATTAACCAACCAACCAACCAACTAACTAGACAGCCAGCCAACCAACCCTGCCAGGCAGCCAACAAACCAAACCCTACCACTCGCTCGCCCACCAAGCCAGAAACAGCCAGCCAGCCAACCTATCGTCCAACCAATTAACCAACCAACCAACTAACTAGACAGTCAGCCAACCAACCCTGCCAGGCAGCCAACAAACCAAACCCTACCACCCGCTCGCCCACCAAGCCAGAAACAGCCAGCCAGCCAACCTATCGACCAACCAATTAACCAACCAACCAACCAATTAACTAGACAGCCAGCCAACCAACCCTGCCAGGCAGCCAACAAACCAAACCCTACCACCTGCTCGCCCAACAAGCCACAAACAGCCAGCCAGCCAACCTATCGACCAACCAATTAACCAACCAACCGACCAACCAACCAACTAACTAGACAGCCAGCCAACCAACCCTGCCAGGCAGCCAACAAACCAAACCCTTCCACCTGCTCGCCCACCAAGCCAGAAACAGCCAGCCAGCCAACCTATCGACCAACCAATTAACCAACCAACCAACCAACTAACTAGACAACCAGACAACCAACCCTGCCAGGCAGCCAACAAACCAAACCCTACCACCCGCTCGCCCACCAAGCCAGAAACAGCCAGCCAGCCAACCTATCGACCAACCAATTAACCAACCAACCAACCAACTAACTAGACAGTCAGCCAACCAACCCTGCCAGGCAGCCAAAAAACCAAACCCTACCACCCGCTCACCCACCAAGCCAGAAACAGCCAGCCAGCCAACCTATCGACCAACCAATTAACCAATCAACCAACCAACTAACTAGACAGCCAGCCAGCCAACCTATCGACCAACCAATTAACCAACCAACCTACCAACTAACTAGACAGCCAGCCAACCAACCCTTCCAGGCAGCGAACAAACCAAACCCTACCACCCGCTCGCCCACCAAGCCAGAAACAGCAAGCCAGCCAACCTATCGAGCAACCAATTAACCAACCAACCAACCAACTAACTAGACAACCAGACAACCAACCCTGCCAGGCAGCCAACAAACCAAACCCTACCACCCGCTCGCCCACCAAGCCAGAAACAGCCAGCCAGCCAACCTATCGACCAACCAATTAACCAACCAACCAACCAACTAACTAGACAGTCAGCCAACCAACCCTGCCAGGCAGCCAAAAAACCAAACCCTACCACCCGCTCGCCCACCAACCCAGAATCAGCCAGCCAGCCAACCTATCGACCAACCAATTAACCAACCAACTAACTAAACAGCCAGCCAACCAACCCTGCCAGGCAGGCAACAAACCAAACCCTACCACCCGCTCGCCCACCAAGCCAGAAACAGCCAGCCAGCCAACCTATCGACCAACCAATTAACCAACCAACCAACCAAATAACTAGACAGCCAGCCAACCAACCCTGCCAGGCAGCCAACAAACCAAACCCTACCACCCGCTCACCCACCAAGCCAGAAACAGCCAGCCAGCCAGCCAACCAATTAACCAACCAACGAACCTACCAACTATCTAGACAGCCAGCCAACCAACCCTGCCAGGCAGCCAACAAACCAAACCTTACCACCCGCTCGCCCACCAAGCCAGAAACAGCCAGCCAGCCAACCTATCGTCCAACCAATTAACCAACCAACCAACCAACTAACTAGACAGCCAGCCAACCAACCCTGCCAGGCAGCCAACAAACCAAACCCTACCACCCGCTCACCCACCAAGCCAGAAACAGCCAGCCAGCCAACCTATCGACCAACCAATTAACCTACCAACCAACCAACTAACTAGACCGCCAGCCAACCAACCCTGCCAGGCAGCCAACAAACCAAACCCTAACACCCGTTTGCCCACCAAGCCAGAAACAGCCAGCCAGCCAACCTATCGACCAACCAATTAACCAACCAACCAACCAACCAACCAACTAACTAGACAGTCAGCCAACCAACCCTGCCAGGCAGCCAACAAACCAAACCCTACCACCTGCTCGCCCAACAAGCCACAAACAGCCAGCCAGCCAACCTATCGACCAACCAATTAACCAACCAACCTACCAACTAACTAGACAGCCAGCCAGCCAACCTATCGACCAACCAATTAACCAACCAACCTACCAACTAACTAGACAGCCAGCCAACCAACCCTTCCAGGCAGCGAACAAACCAAACCCTACCACCCGCTCGCCCACCAAGCCAGAAACAGCAAGCCAGCCAACCTATCGACCAACCAATTAACCAACCAACCAACCAACTAACTAGACAACCAGACAACCAACCCTGCCAGGCAGCCAACAAACCAAACCCTACCACCCGCTCACCCACCAAGCCAGAAACAGCCAGCCAGCCAACCTATCGACCAACCAATTAACCAACCAACCAACCAACCAACTAACTAGACAGCCAGCCAACCAACCCTGCCAGGCAGCCAACCTATCGACCAACCAATTAACAAACCAACCAACCAACTAACTAGACAGTCAGCCAACCAACCCTGCCAGGCAGCCAACAAACCAAACCCTACCACCCGCTCGGGCACCAAGCCAGAAACAGCCAGCCAGCCAACCTATCGACCAACCAATTAACCAACCAACCAACCAATTAACTAGACAGCCTGCCAACCAAACCTGCCAGGCAGCCAACAAACCAAACCCTACCTACCGCTCGCCCACCAAGCCAGAAACAGCCAGCCAGCCAACCTATCGACCAACCAATTAACCAACCAACCAACCAACCAACTAACTAGACAGCCAGCCAACAAACCCTGGCAGACAGCCAACAAACCAAACCCTACCACCCGCTCGCCCACCAAGCCAGAAACAGCCTGCCAGCCAACCTATCGACGAACCAATTAACCAACCAATCAACCAACTAACTAAACAGCCAGCCAACCAACCCTGCCAGACAGCCAACAAACCAAACCCTACCACCCGCTCGCCCACCAAGCCAGAAACAGCCAGCCAGCCAACCTATCGACCAACCAATTAACCAACCAACCAATTAATTAACTAGACAGCCAGCCAACCAATCCTGCCAGGCAGCCAACAAACCAAACCCTACCACCCGCTCACCCACCAAGCGAGACACAGCCAGCCAGCCAACCTATCGTCCAACCAATTAACCAACCAACCAACCAACCAACCAACTAACTAGACAGTCAGCCAACCAACCCTGCCAGGCAGTCAACAAACCAAACCCTACCACCCGCTCGACCACCAAGCCAGAAACAGCCAGCCAGCCAACCTATCGACCAACCATTTAACCAACCAACCAACCAACTAACTAGACAGCCAGCCAACATACCCTGCCAGGCAGCCAACAAGCCAAACCCTACCACCCGCTCGCCCACCAAGCCAGAAACAGCCAGCCAGCCAACCTATCGACCAACCAATTAACCAACAAACCAACCAACTAACTAGACAGCCAGCTAACCAACCCTGCCAGGCAGCCAACAAACCAAACCCTACCACCCGCTCGCCCACCAAGCCAGAAACAGCCAGCCAGCCAACCTATCGACCAACCAATTAACCAACAAACCAACCAACTAACTAGACAGCCAGCTAACCAACCCTGCCAGGCAGCCAACAAACCAAACCCTACCACCCGCTCGCCCACCAAGCCAGAAACAGCCAGCCAGCCAACCTATCGACCAACCAATTAACCAACCAACCAACCAACCAACCAACTAACTAGACAGCCAGCCAACCAACCCTGCCAGTCAGCCAACAAACCAAACCCTACCACCCGCTCGCACACCAAGCCAGAAACAGCAAGCCAGCCAACCTATCGACCAACCAATTAACCAACCAACCAACCAACTAACTAGACAACCAGACAACCAACCCTGCCAGGCAGCCAACAAACCAAACCCTACCACCCGCTCGCCCACCAAGCCAGAAACAGCCAGCCAGCCAACCTATCGACCAACCAATTAACCAACCAACCAACCAACTAACTAGACAGTCAGCCAACCAACCCTGCCAGGCAGCCAAAAAACCAAACCCTACCACCCGCTCACCCACCAAGCCAGAAACAGCCAGCCAGCCAACCTATCGACCAACCAATTAACCAATCAACCAACCAACTAACTAGACAGCCAGCCAGCCAACCTATCGACCAACCAATTAACCAACCAACCTACCAACTAACTAGACAGCCAGCCAACCAACCCTTCCAGGCAGCGAACAAACCAAACCCTACCACCCGCTCGCCCACCAAGCCAGAAACAGCAAGCCAGCCAACCTATCGACCAACCAATTAACCAACCAACCAACCAACTAACTAGACAACCAGACAACCAACCCTGCCAGGCAGCCAACAAACCAAACCCTACCACCCGCTCGCCCACCAAGCCAGAAACAACCAGCCAGCCAACCTATCGACCAACCAATTAACCAATCAACCAACCAACTAACTAGACAGTCAGCCAACCAACCCTGCCAGGCAGCCAAAAAACCAAACCCTACCACCCGCTCGCCCACCAACCCAGAATCAGCCAGCCAGCCAACCTATCGACCAACCAATTAACCAACCAACTAACTAGACAGCCAGCCAACCAACCCTGCCAGGCAGCCAACAAACCAAACCCTACCACCCGCTCGCCCACCAAGCCAGAAACAGCCAGCCAGCCAACCTATCGACCAACCAATTAACCAACCAACCAACCAAATAACTAGACAGCCAGCCAACCAACCCTGCCAGGCAGCCAACAAACCAAACCCTACCACCCGCTCACCCACCAAGCCAGAAACAGCCAGCCAGCCAGCCAACCAATTAACCAACCAACGAACCTACCAACTATCTAGACAGCCAGCCAACCAACCCTGCCAGGCAGCCAACAAACCAAACCTTACCACCCGCTCGCCCACCAAGCCAGAAACAGCCAGCCAGCCAACCTATCGTCCAACCAATTAACCAACCAACCAACCAACTAACTAGACAGCCAGCCAACCAACCCTGCCAGGCAGCCAACAAACCAAACCCTACCACCCGCTCACCCACCAAGCCAGAAACAGCCAGCCAGCCAACCTATCGACCAACCAATTAACCTACCAACCAACCAACTAACTAGACCGCCAGCCAACCAACCCTGCCATGCAGCCAACAAACCAAACCCTAACACCCGTTTGCCCACCAAGCCAGAAACAGCCAGCCAGATAACCTATCGACCAACCAATTAACCAACCAACCAACCAACCAACCAACTAACTAGACAGTCAGCCAACCAACCCTGCCAAGCAGCCAACAAACCAAACCCTACCACCTGCTCGCCCAACAAGCCACAAACAGCCAGCCAGCCAACCTATCGACCAACCAATTAACCAACCAACCTACCAACTAACTAGACAGCCAGCCAACCAACCCTTCCAGGCAGCGAACAAACCAAACCCTACCACCCGCTCGCCCACCAAGCCAGAAACAGCCAGCCAGCCAACCTATCGACCAACCAATTAACCAACCAACCAACCAACTAACTAGACAGTCAGCCAACCAACCCTGCCAGGCAGCCAAAAAACCAAACCCTACCACCCGCTCACCCACCAAGCCAGAAACAGCCAGCCAGCCAACCTATCGACCAACCAATTAACCAATCAACCAACGAACTAACTAGACAGCCAGCCAGCCAACCTATCGACCAGCCAATTAACCAACCAACCTACCAACTAACTAGACAGCCAGCCAACCAACCCTTCCAGGCAGCGAACAAACCAAACCCTACCACCCGCTCGAACACCAAGCCAGAAACAGCAAGCCAGCCAACCTATCGACCAACCAATTAACCAACCAACCAACCAACTAACTAGACAACCAGACAACCAACCCTGCCAGGCAGCCAACAAACCAAACCCTACCACCCGCTCGCCCACCAAGCCAGAAACAGCCAGCCAGCCAACCTATCGACCAACCAATTAACCAACCAACCAACCAACTAACTAGACAGTCAGCCAACCAACCCTGCCAGGCAGCCAAAAAACCAAACCCTACCACCCGCTCGCCCACCAACCCAGAATCAGCCAGCCAGCCAACCTATCGACCAACCAATTAACCAACCAACTAACTAGACAGCCAGCCAACCAACCCTGCCAGGCAGCCAACAAACCAAACCCTACCACCCGCTCGCCCACCAAGCCAGAAACAGCCAGCCAGCCAACCTATCGACCAACCAATTAACCAACCAACCAACCAAATAACTAGACAGCCAGCCAACCAACCCTGCCAGGCAGCCAACAAACCAAACCCTACCACCCGCTCACCCACCAAGCCAGAAACAGCCAGCCAGCCAGCCAACCAATTAACCAACCAACGAACCTACCAACTATCTAGACAGCCAGCCAACCAACCCTGCCAGGCAGCCAACAAACCAAACCTTACCACCCGCTCGCCCACCAAGCCAGAAACAGCCAGCCAGCCAACCTATCGTCCAACCAATTAACCAACCAACCAACCAACTAACTAGACAGTCAGCCAACCAACCCTGCCAGGCAGCCAAAAAACCAAACCCTACCACCCGCTCGCCCACCAACCCAGAATCAGCCAGCCAGCCAACCTATCGACCAACCAATTAACCAACCAACTAACTAGACAGCCAGCCAACCAACCCTGCCAGGCAGCCAACAAACCAAACCCTACCACCCGCTCGCCCACCAAGCCAGAAACAGCCAGCCAGCCAACCTATCGACCAACCAATTAACCAACCAACTAACCAAATAACTAGACAGCCAGCCAACCAACCCTGCCAGGCAGCCAACAAACCAAACCCTACCACCCGCTCACCCACCAAGCCAGAAACAGCCAGCCAGCCAGCCAACCAATTAACCAACCAACGAACCTACCAACTATCTAGACAGCCAGCCAACCAACCCTGCCAGGCAGCCAACAAACCAAACCTTACCACCCGCTCGCCCACCAAGCCAGAAACAGCCAGCCAGCCAACCTATCGTCCAACCAATTAACCAACCAACCAACCAACTAACTAGACAGCCAGCCAACCAACCCTGCCAGGCAGCCAACAAACCAAACCCTACCACCCGCTCACCCACCAAGCCAGAAACAGCCAGCCAGCCAACCTATCGACCAACCAATTAACCTACCAACCAACCAACTAACTAGACCGCCAGCCAACCAACCCTGCCATGCAGCCAACAAACCAAACCCTAACACCCGTTTGCCCACCAAGCCAGAAACAGCCAGCCAGATAACCTATCGACCAACCAATTAACCAACCAACCAACCAACCAACCAACTAACTAGACAGTCAGCCAACCAACCCTGCCAAGCAGCCAACAAACCAAACCCTACCACCTGCTCGCCCAACAAGCCACAAACAGCCAGCCAGCCAACCTATCGACCAACCAATTAACCAACCAACCTACCAACTAACTAGACAGCCAGCCAACCAACCCTTCCAGGCAGCGAACAAACCAAACCCTACCACCCGCTCGCCCACCAAGCCAGAAACAGCAAGCCAGCCAACCTATCGACCAACCAATTAACCAACCAACCAACCAACTAACTAGACAACCAGACAACCAACCCTGCCAGGCAGCCAACAAACCAAACGCTACCACCCGCTCGCCCACCAAGCCAGAAACAGCCAGCCAGCCAACCTATCGACCAACCAATTAACCAACCAACCAACCAACTAACTAGACAGTCAGCCAACCAACCCTGCCAGGCAGCCAAAAAACCAAACCCTACCACCCGCTCACCCACCAAGCCAGAAACAGCCAGCCAGCCAACCTATCGACCAACCAATTAACCAATCAACGAACCAACTAACTAGACAGCCAGCCAGCCAACCTATCGACCAACCAATTAACCAACCAACCTACCAACTAACTAGACAGCCAGCCAACCAACCCTTCCAGGCAGCGAACAAACCAAACCCTACCACCCGCTCGAACACCAAGCCAGAAACAGCAAGCCAGCCAACCTATCGACCAACCAATTAACCAACCAACCAACCAACTAACTAGACAACCAGACAACCAACCCTGCCAGGCAGCCAACAAACCAAACCCTACCACCCGCTCGCCCACCAAGCCAGAAACAGCCAGCCAGCCAACCTATCGACCAACCAATTAACCAACCAACCAACCAACTAACTAGACAGTCAGCCAACCAACCCTGCCAGGCAGCCAAAAAACCAAACCCTACCACCCGCTCGCCCACCAACCCAGAATCAGCCAGCCAGCCAACCTATCGACCAACCAATTAACCAACCAACTAGACAGCCAGCCAACCAACCCTGCCAGGCAGCCAACAAACCAAACCCTACCACCCGCTCGCCCACCAAGCCAGAAACAGCCAGCCAGCCAACCTATCGACCAACCAATTAACCAACCAACCAACCAAATAACTAGACAGCCAGCCAACCAACCCTGCCAGGCAGCCAACAAACCAAACCCTACCACCCGCTCACCCACCAAGCCAGAAACAGCCAGCCAACCAATTAACCAACCAACGAACCTACCAACTATCTAGACAGCCAGCCAACCAACCCTGCCAGGCAGCCAACAAACCAAACCTTACCACCCGCTCGCCCACCAAGCCAGAAACAGCCAGCCAGCCAACCTATCGTCCAACCAGTTAACCAACCAACCAACCAACTAACTAGACAGCCAGCCAACCAACCCTTCCAGGCAGCGAACAAACCAAACCCTACCACCCGCTCGCCCACCAAGCCAGAAACAGCAAGCCAGCCAACCTATCGACCAACCAATTAACCAACCAACCAACCAACTAACTAGACAACCAGACAACCAACCCTGCCAGGCAGCCAACAAACCAAACCCTACCACCCGCTCGCCCACCAAGCCAGAAACAGCCAGCCAGCCAACCTATCGACCAACCAATTAACCAACCAACCAACCAACTAACTAGACAGTCAGCCAACCAACCCTGCCAGGCAGCCAAAAAACCAAACCCTACCACCCGCTCACCCACCAAGCCAGAAACAGCCAGCCAGCCAACCTATCGACCAACCAATTAACCAATCAACCAACCAACTAACTAGACAGCCAGCCAGCCAACCTATCGACCAACCAATTAACCAACCAACCTACCAACTAACTAGACAGCCAGCCAACCAACCCTTCCAGGCAGCGAACAAACCAAACCCTACCACCCGCTCGAACACCAAGCCAGAAACAGCAAGCCAGCCAACCTATCGACCAACCAATTAACCAACCAACCAACCAACTAACTAGACAACCAGACAACCAACCCTGCCAGGCAGCCAACAAACCAAACCCTACCACCCGCTCGCCCACCAAGCCAGAAACAGCCAGCCAGCCAACCTATCGACCAACCAATTAACCAACCAACCAACCAACTAACTAGACAGTCAGCCAACCAACCCTGCCAGGCAGCCAAAAAACCAAACCCTACCACCCGCTCGCCCACCAACCCAGAATCAGCCAGCCAGCCAACCTATCGACCAACCAATTAACCAACCAACTAACTAGACAGCCAGCCAACCAACCCTGCCAGGCAGCCAACAAACCAAACCCTACCACCCGCTCGCCCACCGAGCCAGAAACAGCCAGCCAGCCAACCTATCGACCAACCAATTAACCAACCAACCAACCAAATAACTAGACAGCCAGTCAACCAACCCTGCCAGGCAGCCAACAAACCAAACCCTACCACCCGCTCACCCACCAAGCCAGAAACAGCCAGCCAGCCAGCCAACCAATTAACCAACCAACGAACCTACCAACTATCTAGACAGCCAGCCAACCAACCCTGCCAGGCAGCCAACAAACCAAACCTTACCACCCGCTCGCCCACCAAGCCAGAAACAGCCAGCCAGCCAACCTATCGTCCAACCAATTAACCAACCAACCAACCAACTAACTAGACAGTCAGCCAACCAACCCTGCCAGGCAGCCAAAAAACCAAACCCTACCACCCGCTCGCCCACCAACCCAGAATCAGCCAGCCAGCCAACCTATCGACCAACCAATTAACCAACCAACTAACTAGACAGCCAGCCAACCAACCCTGCCAGGCAGCCAACAAACCAAACCCTACCACCCGCTCGCCCACCAAGCCAGAAACAGCCAGCCAGCCAACCTATCGACCAACCAATTAACCAACCAACCAACCAAATAACTAGACAGCCAGCCAACCAACCCTGCCAGGCAGCCAACAAACCAAACCCTACCACCCGCTCACCCACCAAGCCAGAAACAGCCAGCCAGCCAGCCAACCAATTAACCAACCAACGAACCTACCAACTATCTAGACAGCCAGCCAACCAACCCTGCCAGGCAGCCAACAAACCAAACCTTACCACCCGCTCGCCCACCAAGCCAGAAACAGCCAGCCAGCCAACCTATCGTCCAACCAATTAACCAACCAACCAACCAACTAACTAGACAGCCATCCAACCAACCCTGCCAGGCAGCCAACAAACCAAACCCTACCACCCGCTCACCCACCAAGCCAGAAACAGCCAGCCAGCCAACCTATCGACCAACCAATTAACCTACCAACCAACCAACTAACTAGACCGCCAGCCAACCAACCCTGCCATGCAGCCAACAAACCAAACCCTAACACCCGTTTGCCCACCAAGCCAGAAACAGCCAGCCAGATAACCTATCGACCAACCAATTAACCAACCAACCAACCAACCAACTAACTAGACAGTCAGCCAACCAACCCTGCCAAGCAGCCAACAAACCAAACCCTACCACCTGCTCGCCCAACAAGCCACAAACAGCCAGCCAGCCAACCTATCGACCAACCAATTAACCAACCAACCTACCAACTAACTAGACAGCCAGCCAACCAACCCTTCCAGGCAGCGAACAAACCAAACCCTACCACCCGCTCGCCCACCAAGCCAGAAACAGCAAGCCAGCCAACCTATCGACCAACCAATTAACCAACCAACCAACCAACTAACTAGACAACCAGACAACCAACCCTGCCAGGCAGCCAACAAACCAAACCCTACCACCCGCTCGCCCACCAAGCCAGAAACAGCCAGCCAGCCAACCTATCGACCAACCAATTAACCAACCAACCAACCAACTAACTAGACAGTCAGCCAACCAACCCTGCCAGGCAGCCAAAAAACCAAACCCTACCACCCGCTCACCCACCAAGCCAGAAACAGCCAGCCAGCCAACCTATCGACCAACCAATTAACCAATCAACCAACCAACTAACTAGACAGCCAGCCAGCCAACCTATCGACCAACCAATTAACCAACCAACCTACCAACTAACTAGACAGCCAGCCAACCAACCCTTCCAGGCAGCGAACAAACCAAACCCTACCACCCGCTCGAACACCAAGCCAGAAACAGCAAGCCAGCCAACCTATCGACCAACCAATTAACCAACCAACCAACCAACTAACTAGACAACCAGACAACCAACCCTGCCAGGCAGCCAACAAACCAAACCCTACCTCCCGCTCGCCCACCAAGCCAGAAACAGCCAGCCAGCCAACCTATCGACCAACCAATTAACCAACCAACCAACCAACTAACTAGACAGTCAGCCAACCAACCCTGCCAGGCAGCCAAAAAACCAAACCCTACCACCCGCTCGCCCACCAACCCAGAATCAGCCAGCCAGCCAACCTATCGACCAACCAATTAACCAACCAACTAACTAGACAGCCAGCCAACCAACCCTGCCAGGCAGCCAACAAACCAAACCCTACCACCCGCTCGCCCACCAAGCCAGAAACAGCCAGCCAGCCAACCTATCGACCAACCAATTAACCAACCAACCAACCAAATAACTAGACAGCCAGCCAACCAACCCTGCCAGGCAGCCAACAAACCAAACCCTACCACCCGCTCACCCACCAAGCCAGAAACAGCCAGCCAGCCAACCAACCAATTAACCAACCAACGAACCTACCAACTATCTAGACAGCCAGCCAACCAACCCTGCCAGGCAGCCAACAAACCAAACCTTACCACCCGCTCGCCCACCAAGCCAGAAACAGCCAGCCAGCCAACCTATCGTCCAACCAATTAACCAACCAACCAACCAACTAACTAGACAGCCAGCCAACCAACCCTGCCAGGCAGCCAACAAACCAAACCCTACCACCCGCTCACCCACCAAGCCAGAAACAGCCAGCCAGCCAACCTATCGACCAACCAATTAACCTGCCAACCAACCAACTAACTAGACCGCCAGCCAACCAACCCTGCCAGGCAGCCAACAAACCAAACCCTAACACCCGTTTGCCCACCAAGCCAGAAACAGCCAGCCAGCCAACCTATCGACCAACCAATCAACCAACCAACCAACCAACCAACCAACCAACTAACTAGACAGTCAGCCAACCAACCCTGCCAGGCAGCCAACAAACCAAACCCTACCACCCGCTCGCCCACCAAGCCAGAAACAGCCAGCCAGCCAACCTATCGACCAACGAATTAACCAACCAACCAACCAACCAATTAACTAGACAGCCAGCCAACCAACCCTGCCAGGTAGCCAGCAAACCAAACCCTACCACCTGCTCGCCCACCAAGCCAGAAACAGCCAGCCAGCCAACCTATCGACCAACCAATTAACCAACCAACCTACCAACTAACTAGACAGCCAGCCAACCACCCCTGCCAGTCAGCCAACAAACCAAACCCTACCACCCGCTCACCCACCAAGCCAGAAACAGCCAGCCAGCCATCCTATCGACCAACCAATTAACCAACCAACCAACCAACTAACTAGACAGCCAGCCAACCAACCCTGCCAGGCAGCCAACAAACCAAACCCTACCACCCGCTCACCCACCAAGCCAGAAACAGCCAGCCAGCCAACCTATCGACCAACCAATTAAAAAACCAACCAACCAACTAACTAGACAACCAGCCAACCAACCCTGCCAGGCAGCCAACAAACCAAACCCTACCACCCGCTCGCCCACCAAGCCAGAAACAGCTAGCCAGCCAACCTATCGACCAACCAATTAACCAAACAACCAACCAACTAACTAGACATTCAGCCAACCAACCCTGCCAGGCAGCCAACAAACCAAACCCTACCACCCGCTCGCCCACCAAGCCAGAAACAGCCAGCCAGCCAACCTATCGACCAACCAATTAACCAACCAACTAACTAGACAGCCAGCCAACCAACCCTGCCAGGCAGCCAACAAACCATACCCTACCACCCGCTCGCCCACCAAGCCAGAAACAGCCAGCCAGCCAACCTATCGACCAACCAATTAACCAACCAACCAACAAAATAACTAGACAGCCAGCCAACCAACCCTGCCAGGCAGCCAACAAACCAAACCCTACCACCCGCTCACCCACCAAGCCAGAAACAGCCATACAGCCAACCAATTAACCAACCAACCAACCAACCAACTAACTAGACAGTCAGCCAACTAACCCTGCCAGGCAGCCAACAAACCAAACCCTACCACCCGCTCGCCCACCAAGCCAGAAACAGCCAGCCAGCCAACCTATCGACCAACCAATTAACGAACCAACCAACCAACTAACTAGACAGCCAGCCATCCAACCCTGCCAGGCAGCCAACAAACCAAACCCTACCACCCGCTCGCCCACCAAGCCAGAAACAGCCAGCCAGCCAACCTATCGACCAACCAATTAACCAACCAATTAACTAGACAGCCAGCCAACCAACCCTGCCAGGCAGCCAACAAACCAAACCCTACCACCTGCTCGCCCAACAAGCCACAAACAGCCAGCCAGCCAACCTATCGACCAACCAATTAACCAACCAACCAACTAACTAGACAGCCAGCCAACCAACCCTGCCAGGCAGTCAACAAACCAAACCCTTCCACCTGCTCGCCCACCAAGCCAGAAACAGCCAGCCAGCCAACCTATCGACCAACCAATTAACCAACCAACCAACCAACTAACTAGACAACCAGACAACCAACCCTGCCAGGCAGCCAACAAACCAAACCCTACCACCCGCTCGCCCACCAAGCCAGAAACAGCCAGCCAGCCAACCTATCGACCAACCAATTAACCAACCAACCAACCAACTAACTAGACAGTCAGCCAACCAACCCTGCCAGGCAGCCAAAAAACCAAACCCTACCACCCGCTCACCCACCAAGCCAGAAACAGCCAGCCAGCCAACCTATCGACCAACCAATTAACCAATCAACCAACCAACTAACTAGACAGCCAGCCAGCCAACCTATCGACCAACCAATTAACCAACCAACCTACCAACTAACTAGACAGCCAGCCAACCAACCCTTCCAGGCAGCGAACAAACCAAACCCTACCACCCGCTCGCCCACCAAGCCAGAAACAGCAAGCCAGCCAACCTATCGAGCAACCAATTAACCAACCAACCAACCAACTAACTAGACAACCAGACAACCAACCCTGCCAGGCAGCCAACAAACCAAACCCTACCACCCGCTCGCCCACCAAGCCAGAAACAGCCAGCCAGCCAACCTATCGACCAACCAATTAACCAACCAACCAACCAACTAACTAGACAGTCAGCCAACCAACCCTGCCAGGCAGCCAAAAAACCAAACCCTACCACCCGCTCGCCCACCAACCCAGAATCAGCCAGCCAGCCAACCTATCGACCAACCAATTAACCAACCAACTAACTAAACAGCCAGCCTACCAACCCTGCCAGGCAGGCAACAAACCAAACCCTACCACCCGCTCGCCCACCAAGCCAGAAACAGCCAGCCAGCCAACCTATCGACCAACCAATTAACCAACCAACCAACCAAATAACTAGACAGCCAGCCAACCAACCCTGCCAGGCAGCCAACAAACCAAACCCTACCACCCGCTCACCCACCAAGCCAGAAACAGCCAGCCAGCCAGCCAACAAATTAACCAACCAACGAACCTACCAACTATCTAGACAGCCAGCCAACCAACCCTGCCAGGCAGCCAACAAACCAAACCTTACCACCCGCTCGCCCACCAAGCCAGAAACAGCCAGCCAGCCAACCTATCGTGCAACCAATTAACCAACCAACCAACCAACTAACTAGACAGCCAGCCAACCAACCCTGCCAGGCAGCCAACAAACCAAACCCTACCACCCGCTCACCCACCAAGCCAGAAACAGCCAGCCAGCCAACCTATCGACCAACCAATTAACCTACCAACCAACCAACTAACTAGACCGCCAGCCAACCAACCCTGCCAGGCAGCCAACAAACCAAACCCTAACACCCGTTTGCCCACCAAGCCAGAAACAGCCAGCCAGCCAACCTATCGACCAACCAATTAACCAACCAACCAACCAACCAACTAACTAACTAGACAGTCAGCCAACCAACCCTGCCAGGCAGCCAACAAACCAAACCCTACCACCTGCTCGCCCAACAAGCCACAAACAGCCAGCCAGCCAACCTATCGACCAACCAATTAACCAACCAACCTACCAACTAACTAGACAGCCAGCCAGCCAACCTATCGACCAACCAATTAACCAACCAACCTACCAACTAACTAGACAGCCAGCCAACCAACCCTTCCAGGCAGCGAACAAACCAAACCCTACCACCCGCTCGCCCACCAAGCCAGAAACAGCAAGCCAGCCAACCTATCGACCAACCAATTAACCAACTAACCAACCAACTAACTAGACAACCAGACAACCAACCCTGCCAGGCAGCCAACAAACCAAACCCTACCACCCGCTCACCCACCAAGCCAGAAACAGCCAGCCAGCCAACCTATCGACCAACCAATTAACCAACCAACCAACCAACCAACTAACTAGACAGCCAGCCAACCAACCCTGCCAGGCAGCCAACCTATCGACCAACCAATTAACAAACCAACCAACCAACTAACTAGACAGTCAGCCAACCAACCCTGCCAGGCAGCCAACAAACCAAACCCTACCACCCGCTCGGGCACCAAGCCAGAAACAGCCAGCCAGCCAACCTATCGACCAACCAATTAACCAACCAACCAACCAATTAACTAGACAGCCTGCCAACCAAACCTGCCAGGCAGCCAACAAACCAAACCCTACCTACCGCTCGCCCACCAAGCCAGAAACAGCCAGCCAGCCAACCTATCGACCAACCAATTAACCAACCAACCAACCAACCAACTAACTAGACAGCCAGCCAACAAACCCTGGCAGACAGCCAACAAACCAAACCCTACCACCCGCTCGCCCACCAAGCCAGAAACAGCCTGCCAGCCAACCTATCGACGAACCAATTAACCAACCAATCAACCAACTAACTAAACAGCCAGCCAACCAACCCTGCCAGACAGCCAACAAACCAAACCCTACCACCCGCTCGCCCACCAAGCCAGAAACAGCCAGCCAGCCAACCTATCGACCAACCAATTAACCAACCAACCAATTAATTATCTAGACAGTCAGCCAACCAACCCTGCCAGGCAGTCAACAAACCAAACCCTACCACCCGCTCGCCCACCAAGCCAGAAACAGCCAGCCAGCCAACCTATCGACCAACCATTTAACCAACCAACCAACCAACTAACTAGACAGCCAGCCAACATACCCTGCCAGGCAGCCAACAAGCCAAACCCTACCACCCGCTCGCCCACCAAGCCAGAAACAGCCAGCCAGCCAACCTATCGACCAACCAATTAACCAACAAACCAACCAACTAACTAGACAGCCAGCTAACCAACCCTGCCAGGCAGCCAACAAACCAAACCCTACCACCCGCTCGCCCACCAAGCCAGAAACAGCCAGCCAGCCAACCTATCGACCAACCAATTAACCAACAAACCAACCAACTAACTAGACAGCCAGCTAACCAACCCTGCCAGGCAGCCAACAAACCAAACCCTACCACCCGCTCGCCCACCAAGCCAGAAACAGCCAGCCAGCCAACCTATCGACCAACCAATTAACCAACCAACCAACCAACCAACCAACTAACTAGACAGCCAGCCAACCAACCCTGCCAGTCAGCCAACAAACCAAACCCTACCACCCGCTCGCCCACCAAACCAGAAACAGCCAGCCAGCCAACCTATCGACCAACCAATTAACCAACCAACCAACCAACTAACTAGACAGCCAGCCAACCAAACCTACCAGGCAGCCAACAAAACAAACCCTACCACCCGCTCACCCACCAAGCCAGAAACAGCCAGCCAGCCAACCTATCGACCAACCAATTAACCAACCAACCGACCAACCAACCAACTAACTAGACAGCCAGCCAACCAACCCTGCCAGGCAGCCAACAAACCAAACCCTACCACCTGCTCGCCCACCAAGCCAGAAACAGCCAGCCAGCCAACCTATCGACCAACCAATTAACCAACCAACCAACCAACTAACTAGACAGAAAGCAAACCAACCCTGCCAGGCAGCCACTAAACCAAACCCTACCACCCGCTCGCCCACCAAGCCAGAAACAGCCAGCCAGCCAACCTATCGACCAACCAATTAACCAACCAACCAACCAACCAACTAACTAGACAGTCAGCCAACCAACCCTGCCAGGCAGCCAACAAACCAAACCCTACCACCCGCTCGCACACCAAGCCAGAAACAGCAAGCCAGCCAACCTATCGACCAACCAATTAACCAACCAACCAACCAACTAACTAGACAACCAGACAACCAACCCTGCCAGGCAGCCAACAAACCAAACCCTACCACCCGCTCGCCCACCAAGCCAGAAACAGCCAGCCAGCCAACCTATCGACCAACCAATTAACCAACCAACCTACCAACTAACTAGACAGCCAGCCAGCCAACCTATCGACCAACCAATTAACCAACCAACCTACCAACTAACTAGACAGCCAGCCAACCAACCCTTCCAGGCAGCGAACAAACCAAACCCTACCACCCGCTCGCCCACCAAGCCAGAAACAGCAAGCCAGCCAACCTATCGACCAACCAATTAACCAACTAACCAACCAACTAACTAGACAACCAGACAACCAACCCTGCCAGGCAGCCAACAAACCAAACCCTACCACCCGCTCACCCACCAAGCCAGAAACAGCCAGCCAGCCAACCTATCGACCAACCAATTAACCAACCAACCAACCAACCAACTAACTAGACAGCCAGCCAACCAACCCTGCCAGGCAGCCAACCTATCGACCAACCAATTAACAAACCAACCAACCAACTAACTAGACAGTCAGCCAACCAACCCTGCCAGGCAGCCAACAAACCAAACCCTACCACCCGCTCGGGCACCAAGCCAGAAACAGCCAGCCAGCCAACCTATCGACCAACCAATTAACCAACCAACCAACCAATTAACTAGACAGCCTGCCAACCAAACCTGCCAGGCAGCCAACAAACCAAACCCTACCTACCGCTCGCCCACCAAGCCAGAAACAGCCAGCCAGCCAACCTATCGACCAACCAATTAACCAACCAACCAACCAACCAACTAACTAGACAGCCAGCCAACAAACCCTGGCAGACAGCCAACAAACCAAACCCTACCACCCGCTCGCCCACCAAGCCAGAAACAGCCTGCCAGCCAACCTATCGACGAACCAATTAACCAACCAATCAACCAACTAACTAAACAGCCAGCCAACCAACCCTGCCAGACAGCCAACAAACCAAACCCTACCACCCGCTCGCCCACCAAGCCAGAAACAGCCAGCCAGCCAACCTATCGACCAACCAATTAACCAACCAACCAATTAATTATCTAGACAGTCAGCCAACCAACCCTGCCAGGCAGTCAACAAACCAAACCCTACCACCCGCTCGCCCACCAAGCCAGAAACAGCCAGCCAGCCAACCTATCGACCAACCATTTAACCAACCAACCAACCAACTAACTAGACAGCCAGCCAACATACCCTGCCAGGCAGCCAACAAGCCAAACCCTACCACCCGCTCGCCCACCAAGCCAGAAACAGCCAGCCAGCCAACCTATCGACCAACCAATTAACCAACAAACCAACCAACTAACTAGACAGCCAGCTAACCAACCCTGCCAGGCAGCCAACAAACCAAACCCTACCACCCGCTCGCCCACCAAGCCAGAAACAGCCAGCCAGCCAACCTATCGACCAACCAATTAACCAACAAACCAACCAACTAACTAGACAGCCAGCTAACCAACCCTGCCAGGCAGCCAACAAACCAAACCCTACCACCCGCTCGCCCACCAAGCCAGAAACAGCCAGCCAGCCAACCTATCGACCAACCAATTAACCAACCAACCAACCAACCAACCAACTAACTAGACAGCCAGCCAACCAACCCTGCCAGTCAGCCAACAAACCAAACCCTACCACCCGCTCGCCCACCAAACCAGAAACAGCCAGCCAGCCAACCTATCGACCAACCAATTAACCAACCAACCAACCAACTAACTAGACAGCCAGCCAACCAAACCTACCAGGCAGCCAACAAAACAAACCCTACCACCCGCTCACCCACCAAGCCAGAAACAGCCAGCCAGCCAACCTATCGACCAACCAATTAACCAACCAACCGACCAACCAACCAACTAACTAGACAGCCAGCCAACCAACCCTGCCAGGCAGCCAACAAACCAAACCCTACCACCTGCTCGCCCACCAAGCCAGAAACAGCCAGCCAGCCAACCTATCGACCAACCAATTAACCAACCAACCAACCAACTAACTAGACAGAAAGCAAACCAACCCTGCCAGGCAGCCACTAAACCAAACCCTACCACCCGCTCGCCCACCAAGCCAGAAACAGCCAGCCAGCCAACCTATCGACCAACCAATTAACCAACCAACCAACCAACCAACTAACTAGACAGTCAGCCAACCAACCCTGCCAGGCAGCCAACAAACCAAACCCTACCACCCGCTCGCACACCAAGCCAGAAACAGCAAGCCAGCCAACCTATCGACCAACCAATTAACCAACCAACCAACCAACTAACTAGACAACCAGACAACCAACCCTGCCAGGCAGCCAACAAACCAAACCCTACCACCCGCTCGCCCACCAAGCCAGAATCAGCCAGCCAGCCAACCTATCGACCAACCAATTAACCAACCAACCAACCAACTAACTAGACAGTCAGCCAACCAACCCTGCCAGGCAGCCAAAAAACCAAACCCTACCACCCGCTCACCCACCAAGCCAGAAACAGCCAGCCAGCCAACCTATCGACCAACCAATTAACCAATCAACCAACCAACTAACTAGACAGCCAGCCAGCCAACCTATCGACCAACCAATTAACCAACCAACCTACCAACTAACTAGACAGCCAGCCAACCAACCCTTCCAGGCAGCGAACAAACCAAACCCTACCACCCGCTCGCCCACCAAGCCAGAAACAGCAAGCCAGCCAACCTATCGACCAACCAATTAACCAACCAACCAACCAACTAACTAGACAACCAGACAACCAACCCTGCCAGGCAGCCAACAAACCAAACCCTACCACCCGCTCGCCCACCAAGCCAGAAACAGCCAGCCAGCCAACCTATCGACCAACCAATTAACCAACCAACCAACCAACTAACTAGACAGTCAGCCAACCAACCCTGCCAGGCAGCCAAAAAACCAAACCCTACCACCCGCTCGCCCACCAACCCAGAATCAGCCAGCCAGCCAACCTATCGACCAACCAATTAACCAACCAACTAGCTAGACAGCCAGCCAACCAACCCTGCCAGGCAGCCAACAAACCAAACCCTACCACCCGCTCGCCACCAAGCCAGAAACAGCCAGCCAGCCAACCTATCGACCAACCAATTAACCAACCAACCAACCAAATAACTAGACAGCCAGCCAACCAACCCTGCCAGGCAGCCAACAAACCAAACCCTACCACCCGCTCACCCACCAAGCCAGAAACAGCCAGCCAGCCAGCCAACCAATTAACCAACCAACGAACCTACCAACTATCTAGACAGCCAGCCAACCAACCCTGCCAGGCAGCCAACAAACCAAACCTTACCACCCGCTCGCCCACCAAGCCAGAAACAGCCAGCCAGCCAACCTATCGTCCAACCAATTAACCAACCAACCAACCAACTAACTAGACAGCCAGCCAACCAACCCTGCCAGGCAGCCAACAAACCAAACCCTACCACCCGCTCACCCACCAAGCCAGAAACAGCCAGCCAGCCAACCTATCGACCAACCAATTAACCTACCAACCAACCAACTAACTAGACCGCCAGCCAACCAACCCTGCCATGCAGCCAACAAACCAAACCCTAACACCCGTTTGCCCACCAAGCCAGAAACAGCCAGCCAGTTAACCTATCGACCAACCAATTAACCAACCAACCAACCAACCAACCAACTAACTAGACAGTCAGCCAACCAACCCTGCCAAGCAGCCAACAAACCAAACCCTACCACCTGCTCGCCCAACAAGCCACAAACAGCCAGCCAGCCAACCTATCGACCAACCAATTAACCAACCAACCTACCAACTAACTAGACAGCCAGCCAACCAACCCTTCCAGGCAGCGAACAAACCAAACCCTACCACCCGCTCGCCCACCAAGCCAGAAACAGCAAGCCAGCCAACCTATCGACCAACCAATTAACCAACCAACCAACCAACTAACTAGACAACCAGACAACCAACCCTGCCAGGCAGCCAACAAACCAAACCCTACCACCCGCTCGCCCACCAAGCCAGAAACAGCCAGCCAGCCAACCTATCGACCAACCAATTAACCAACCAACCAACCAACTAACTAGACAGTCAGCCAACCAACCCTGCCAGGCAGCCAAAAAACCAAACCCTACCACCCGCTCACCCACCAAGCCAGAAACAGCCAGCCAGCCAACCTATCGACCAACCAATTAACCAATCAACCAACGAACTAACTAGACAGCCAGCCAGCCAACCTATCGACCAGCCAATTAACCAACCAACCTACCAACTAACTAGACAGCCAGCCAACCAACCCTTCCAGGCAGCGAACAAACCAAACCCTACCACCCGCTCGAACACCAAGCCAGAAACAGCAAGCCAGCCAACCTATCGACCAACCAATTAACCAACCAACCAACCAACTAACTAGACAACCAGACAACCAACCCTGCCAGGCAGCCAACAAACCAAACCCTACCACCCGCTCGCCCACCAAGCCAGAAACAGCCAGCCAGCCAACCTATCGACCAACCAATTAACCAACCAACCAACCAACTAACTAGACAGTCAGCCAACCAACCCTGCCAGGCAGCCAAAAAACCAAACCCTACCACCCGCTCGCCCACCAACCCAGAATCAGCCAACCTATCGACCAACCAATTAACCAACCAACTAACTAGACAGCCAGCCAACCAACCCTGCCAGGCAGCCAACAAACCAAACCCTACCACCCGCTCGCCCACCAAGCCAGAAACAGCCAGCCAGCCAACCTATCGACCAACCAATTAACCAACCAACCAACCAAATAACTAGACAGCCAGCCAACCAACCCTGCCAGGCAGCCAACAAACCAAACCCTACCACCCGCTCACCCACCAAGCCAGAAACAGCCAGCCAGCCAGCCAACCAATTAACCAACCAACGAACCTACCAACTATCTAGACAGCCAGCCAACCAACCCTGCCAGGCAGCCAACAAACCAAACCCTACCACCCGCTCACCCACCAAGCCAGAAACAGCCAGCCAGCCAACCTATCGACCAACCAATTAACCAACCAACCAACCAACCAACTAACTAGACAGCCAGCCAACCAACCCTGCCAGGCAGCCAACCTATCGACCAACCAATTAACAAACCAACCAACCAACTAACTAGACAGTCAGCCAACCAACCCTGCCAGGCAGCCAACAAACCAAACCCTACCACCCGCTCGGGCACCAAGCCAGAAACAGCCAGCCAGCCAACCTATCGACCAACCAATTAACCAACCAACCAACCAATTAACTAGACAGCCTGCCAACCAAACCTGCCAGGCAGCCAACAAACCAAACCCTACCTACCGCTCGCCCACCAAGCCAGAAACAGCCAGCCAGCCAACCTATCGACCAACCAATTAACCAACCAACCAACCAACCAACTAACTAGACAGCCAGCCAACAAACCCTGGCAGACAGCCAACAAACCAAACCCTACCACCCGCTCGCCCACCAAGCCAGAAACAGCCTGCCAGCCAACCTATCGACGAACCAATTAACCAACCAATCAACCAACTAACTAAACAGCCAGCCAACCAACCCTGCCAGACAGCCAACAAACCAAACCGTACCACCCGCTCGCCCACCAAGCCAGAAACAGCCAGCCAGCCAACCTATCGACCAACCAATTAACCAACCAACCAATTAATTAACTAGACAGCCAGCCAACCAATCCTGCCAGGCAGCCAACAAACCAAACCCTACCACCCGCTCACCCACCAAGCGAGACACAGCCAGCCAGCCAACCTATCGTCCAACCAATTAACCAACCAACCAACCAACCAACCAACCAACCAACTAACTAGACAGTCAGCCAACCAACCCTGCCAGGCAGTCAACAAACCAAACCCTACCACCCGCTCGCCCACCAAGCCAGAAACAGCCAGCCAGCCAACCTATCGTCCAACCAATTAACCAACCAACCAACCAACTAACTAGACAGCCAGCCAACCAACCCTGCCAGGCAGCCAACAAACCAAACCCTACCACCCGCTCACCCACCAAGCCAGAAACAGCCAGCCAGCCAACCTATCGACCAACCAATTAACCTACCAACCAACCAACTAACTAGACCGCCAGCCAACCAACCCTGCCAGGCAGCCAACAAACCAAACCCTAACACCCGTTTGCCCACCAAGCCAGAAACAGCCAGCCAGCCAACCTATCGACCAACCAATCAACCAACCAACCAACCAACCAACCAACCAACCAACTAACTAGACAGTCAGCCAACCAACCCTGCCAGGCAGCCAACAAACCAAACCCTACCACCCGCTCGCCCACCAAGCCAGAAACAGCCAGCCAGCCAACCTATCGACCAAGGAATTAACCAACCAACCAACCAATTAACTAGACAGCCAGCCAACCAACCCTGCCAGGTAGCCAGCAAACCAAACCCTACCACCTGCTCGCCCACCAAGCCAGAAACAGCCAGCCAGCCAACCTATCGACCAACCAATTAACCAACCAACCTACCAACTAACTAGACAGCCAGCCAACCAACCCTGCCAGTCAGCCAACAAACCAAACCCTACCACCCGCTCACCCACCAAGCCAGAAACAGCCAGCCAGCCATCCTATCGACCAACCAATTAACCAACCAACCAACCAACTAACTAGACAGCCAGCCAACCAACCCTGCCAAGCAGCCAACAAACCAAACCCTACCACCCGCTCACCCACCAAGCCAGAAACAGCCAGCCAGCCAACCTATCGACCAACCAATTAACCAACCAACCAACCAACTAACTAGACAACCAGCCAAACAACCCTGCCAGGCAGCCAACAAACCAAACCCTACCACCCGCTCGCCCACCAAGCCAGAAACAGCTAGCCAGCCAACCTATCGACCAACCAATTAACCAAACAACCAACCAACTAACTAGACATTCAGCCAACCAACCCTGCCAGGCAGCCAACAAACCAAACCCTACCACCCGCTCGCCCACCAAGCCAGAAACAGCCAGCCAGCCAACCTATCGACCAACCAATTAACCAACCAACTAACTAGACAGCCAGCCAACCAACCCTGCCAGGCAGCCAACAAACCATACCCTACCACCCGCTCGCCCACCAAGCCAGAAACAGCCAGCCAGCCAACCTATCGACCAACCAATTAACCAACCAACCAACAAAATAACTAGACAGCCAGCCAACCAACCCTGCCAGGCAGCCAACAAACCAAACCCTACCACCCGCTCACCCACCAAGCCAGAAACAGCCATACAGCCAACCAATTAACCAACCAACCAACCAACCAACCAACTAACTAGACAGTCAGCCAACTAACCCTGCCAGGCAGCCAACAAACCAAACCCTACCACCCGCTCGCCCACCAAGCCAGAAACAGCCAGCCAGCCAACCTATCGACCAACCAATTAACGAACCAACCAACTAACTAACTAGACAGCCAGCCATCCAACCCTGCCAGGCAGCCAACAAACCAAACCCTACCACCCGCTCGCCCACCAAGCCAGAAACAGCCAGCCAGCCAACCTATCGACCAACCAATTAACCAACCAACCAACCAATTAACTAGACAGCCAGCCAACCAACCCTGCCAGGCAGCCAACAAACCAAACCCTACCACCTGCTCGCCCAACAAGCCACAAACAGCCAGCCAGCCAACCTATCGACCAACCAATTAACCAACCAACCGACCAACCAACCAACTAACTAGACAGCCAGCCAACCAACCCTGCCAGGCAGCCAACAAACCAAACCCTTCCACCTGCTCGCCCACCAAGCCAGAAACAGCCAGCCAGCCAACCTATCGACCAACCAATTAACCAACCAACCAACCAACTAACTAGACAACCAGACAACCAACCCTGCCAGGCAGCCAACAAACCAAACCCTACCACCCGCTCGCCCACCAAGCCAGAAACAGCCAGCCAGCCAACCTATCGACCAACCAATTAACCAACCAACCAACCAACTAACTAGACAGTCAGCCAACCAACCCTGCCAGGCAGCCAAAAAACCAAACCCTACCACCCGCTCACCCACCAAGCCAGAAACAGCCAGCCAGCCAACCTATCGACCAACCAATTAACCAATCAACCAACCAACTAACTAGACAGCCAGCCAGCCAACCTATCGACCAACCAATTAACCAACCAACCTACCAACTAACTAGACAGCCAGCCAACCAACCCTTCCAGGCAGCGAACAAACCAAACCCTACCACCCGCTCGCCCACCAAGCCAGAAACAGCAAGCCAGCCAACCTATCGAGCAACCAATTAACCAACCAACCAACCAACTAACTAGACAACCAGACAACCAACCCTGCCAGGCAGCCAACAAACCAAACCCTACCACCCGCTCGCCCACCAAGCCAGAAACAGCCAGCCAGCCAACCTATCGACCAACCAATTAACCAACCAACCAACCAACTAACTAGACAGTCAGCCAACCAACCCTGCCAGGCAGCCAAAAAACCAAACCCTACCACCCGCTCGCCCACCAACCCAGAATCAGCCAGCCAGCCAACCTATCGACCAACCAATTAACCAACCAACTAACTAAACAGCCAGCCAACCAACCCTGCCAGGCAGGCAACAAACCAAACCCTACCCCCCGCTCGCCCACCAAGCCAGAAACAGCCAGCCAGCCAACCTATCGACCAACCAATTAACCAACCAACCAACCAAATAACTAGACAGCCAGCCAACCAACCCTGCCAGGCAGCCAACAAACCAAACCCTACCACCCGCTCACCCACCAAGCCAGAAACAGCCAGCCAGCCAGCCAACAAATTAACCAACCAACGAACCTACCAACTATCTAGACAGCCAGCCAACCAACCCTGCCAGGCAGCCAACAAACCAAACCTTACCACCCGCTCGCCCACCAAGCCAGAAACAGCCAGCCAGCCAACCTATCGTGCAACCAATTAACCAACCAACCAACCAACTAACTAGACAGCCAGCCAACCAACCCTGCCAGGCAGCCAACAAACCAAACCCTACCACCCGCTCACCCACCAAGCCAGAAACAGCCAGCCAGCCAACCTATCGACCAACCAATTAACCTACCAACCAACCAACTAACTAGACCGCCAGCCAACCAACCCTGCCAGGCAGCCAACAAACCAAACCCTAACACCCGTTTGCCCACCAAGCCAGAAACAGCCAGCCAGCCAACCTATCGACCAACCAATTAACCAACCAACCAACCAACCAACTAACTAGACAGTCAGCCAACCAACCCTGCCAGGCAGCCAACAAACCAAACCCTACCACCTGCTCGCCCAACAAGCCACAAACAGCCAGCCAGCCAACCTATCGACCAACCAATTAACCAACCAACCTACCAACTAACTAGACAGCCAGCCAGCCAACCTATCGACCAACCAATTAACCAACCAACCTACCAACTAACTAGACAGCCAGCCAACCAACCCTTCCAGGCAGCGAACAAACCAAACCCTACCACCCGCTCGCCCACCAAGCCAGAAACAGCAAGCCAGCCAACCTATCGACCAACCAATTAACCAACCAACCAACCAACTAACTAGACAACCAGACAACCAACCCTGCCAGGCAGCCAACAAACCAAACCCTACCACCCGCTCACCCACCAAGCCAGAAACAGCCAGCCAGCCAACCTATCGACCAACCAATTAACCAACCAACCAACCAACCAACTAACTAGACAGCCAGCCAACCAACCCTGCCAGGCAGCCAACCTATCGACCAACCAATTAACAAACCAACCAACCAACTAACTAGACAGTCAGCCAACCAACCCTGCCAGGCAGCCAACAAACCAAACCCTACCACCCGCTCGGGCACCAAGCCAGAAACAGCCAGCCAGCCAACCTATCGACCAACCAATTAACCAACCAACCAACCAACCAACTAACTAGACAGCCAGCCAACAAACCCTGGCAGACAGCCAACAAACCAAACCCTACCACCCGCTCGCCCACCAAGCCAGAAACAGCCTGCCAGCCAACCTATCGACGAACCAATTAACCAACCAATCAACCAACTAACTAAACAGCCAGCCAACCAACCCTGCCAGACAGCCAACAAACCAAACCCTACCACCCGCTCGCCCACCAAGCCAGAAACAGCCAGCCAGCCAACCTATCGACCAACCAATTAACCAACCAACCAATTAATTAACTAGACAGCCAGCCAACCAATCCTGCCAGGCAGCCAACAAACCAAACCCTACCACCCGCTCACCCACCAAGCGAGACACAGCCAGCCAGCCAACCTATCGTCCAACCAATTAACCAACCAACCAACCAACCAACCAACTAACTAGACAGTCAGCCAACCAACCCTGCCAGGCAGTCAACAAACCAAACCCTACCACCCGCTCGCCCACCAAGCCAGAAACAGCCAGCCAGCCAACCTATCGACCAACCATTTAACCAACCAACCAACCAACTAACTAGACAGCCAGCCAACATACCCTGCCAGGCAGCCAACAAGCCAAACCCTACCACCCGCTCGCCCACCAAGCCAGAAACAGCCAGCCAGCCAACCTATCGACCAACCAATTAACCAACAAACCAACCAACTAACTAGACAGCCAGCTAACCAACCCTGCCAGGCAGCCAACAAACCAAACCCTACCACCCGCTCGCCCACCAAGCCAGAAACAGCCAGCCAGCCAACCTATCGACCAACCAATTAACCAACAAACCAACCAACTAACTAGACAGCCAGCTAACCAACCCTGCCAGGCAGCCAACAAACCAAACCCTACCACCCGCTCGCCCACCAAGCCAGAAACAGCCAGCCAGCCAACCTATCGACCAACCAATTAACCAACCAACCAACCAACCAACCAACTAACTAGACAGCCAGCCAACCAACCCTGCCAGTCAGCCAACAAACCAAACCCTACCACCCGCTCGCCCACCAAACCAGAAACAGCCAGCCAGCCAACCTATCGACCAACCAATTAACCAACCAACCAACCAACTAACTAGACAGCCAGCCAACCAAACCTACCAGGCAGCCAACAAAACAAACCCTACCACCCGCTCACCCACCAAGCCAGAAACAGCCAGCCAGCCAACCTATCGACCAACCAATTAACCAACCAACCGACCAACCAACCAACTAACTAGACAGCCAGCCAACCAACCCTGCCAGGCAGCCAACAAACCAAACCCTACCACCTGCTCGCCCACCAAGCCAGAAACAGCCAGCCAGCCAACCTATCGACCAACCAATTAACCAACCAACCAACCAACTAACTAGACAGAAAGCAAACCAACCCTGCCAGGCAGCCACTAAACCAAACCCTACCACCCGCTCGCCCACCAAGCCAGAAACAGCCAGCCAGCCAACCTATCGACCAACCAATTAACCAACCAACCAACCAACCAACTAACTAGACAGTCAGCCAACCAACCCTGCCAGGCAGCCAACAAACCAAACCCTACCACCCGCTCGCACACCAAGCCAGAAACAGCAAGCCAGCCAACCTATCGACCAACCAATTAACCAACCAACCAACCAACTAACTAGACAACCAGACAACCAACCCTGCCAGGCAGCCAACAAACCAAACCCTACCACCCGCTCGCCCACCAAGCCAGAAACAGCCAGCCAGCCAACCTATCGACCAACCAATTAACCAACCAACCAACCAACTAACTAGACAGTCAGCCAACCAACCCTGCCAGGCAGCCAAAAAACCAAACCCTACCACCCGCTCACCCACCAAGCCAGAAACAGCCAGCCAGCCAACCTATCGACCAACCAATTAACCAATCAACCAACCAACTAACTAGACAGCCAGCCAGCCAACCTATCGACCAACCAATTAACCAACCAACCTACCAACTAACTAGACAGCCAGCCAACCAACCCTTCCAGGCAGCGAACAAACCAAACCCTACCACCCGCTCGCCCACCAAGCCAGAAACAGCAAGCCAGCCAACCTATCGACCAACCAATTAACCAACCAACCAACCAACTAACTAGACAACCAGACAACCAACCCTGCCAGGCAGCCAACAAACCAAACCCTACCACCCGCTCGCCCACCAAGCCAGAAACAGCCAGCCAGCCAACCTATCGACCAACCAATTAACCAACCAACCAACCAACTAACTAGACAGTCAGCCAACCAACCCTGCCAGGCAGCCAAAAAACCAAACCCTACCACCCGCTCGCCCACCAACCCAGAATCAGCCAGCCAGCCAACCTATCGACCAACCAATTAACCAACCAACTAACTAGACAGCCAGCCAACCAACCCTGCCAGGCAGCCAACAAACCAAACCCTACCACCCCGCTCGCCCACCAAGCCAGAAACAGCCAGCCAGCCAACCTATCGACCAACCAATTAACCAACCAACCAACCAAATAACTAGACAGCCAGCCAACCAACCCTGCCAGGCAGCCAACAAACCAAACCCTACCACCCGCTCACCCACCAAGCCAGAAACAGCCAGCCAGCCAGCCAACCAATTAACCAACCAACGAACCTACCAACTATCTAGACAGCCAGCCAACCAACCCTGCCAGGCAGCCAACAAACCAAACCTTACCACCCGCTCGCCCACCAAGCCAGAAACAGCCAGCCAGCCAACCTATCGTCCAACCAATTAACCAACCAACCAACCAACTAACTAGACAGCCAGCCAACCAACCCTGCCAGGCAGCCAACAAACCAAACCCTACCACCCGCTCACCCACCAAGCCAGAAACAGCCAGCCAGCCAACCTATCGACCAACCAATTAACCTACCAACCAACCAACTAACTAGACCGCCAGCCAACCAACCCTGCCATGCAGCCAACAAACCAAACCCTAACACCCGTTTGCCCACCAAGCCAGAAACAGCCAGCCAGATAACCTATCGACCAACCAATTAACCAACCAACCAACCAACCAACCAACTAACTAGACAGTCAGCCAACCAACCCTGCCAAGCAGCCAACAAACCAAACCCTACCACCTGCTCGCCCAACAAGCCACAAACAGCCAGCCAGCCAACCTATCGACCAACCAATTAACCAACCAACCTACCAACTAACTAGACAGCCAGCCAACCAACCCTTCCAGGCAGCGAACAAACCAAACCCTACCACCCGCTCGCCCACCAAGCCAGAAACAGCAAGCCAGCCAACCTATCGACCAACCAATTAACCAACCAACCAACCAACTAACTAGACAACCAGACAACCAACCCTGCCAGGCAGCCAACAAACCAAACCCT
>NW_026557812.1:0-62142 GCF_026930045.1 Uloborus diversus
GTGATTCTCAAGCAATGATCTGGCAGATTGGCATCGGTTTGGAGAAAAATTTGAACAGTCCTCTGAGATTTCTGCTCATCCACTTAAAAAAATTTCTTTACTCATGAAAAAAAAAAAGAAAACGGAAAGAAAATTAATTTGAATTTTGACATTTTGAATTCAAATTATGTTTTTCACAATCAAGAGTGTGTGTATGTAGGCATGTTTTCGTGTGTGGGGTGTATGTGTGCTTGTGTGTAGGGGGTATGTGTGTGTAGACATGTGTGTTTGTGTCTGTGTGCTGGCGTAAGGGTGTGGGTAGTTGTAAGTATGAATGTGTGTGTGTGTGTGGGGGGGGTATGTGGGCATATGTGTTTGTATCTGTGTGCCGACATGAATGTGTGGGTAGTTGTGTGTGTGTGTGTGTGTGTTTTTGTGTGTATGTGTTTGTGTGTGTGTGTGTGTGTAGTTGTGTATGTATGCGCATGTGTGTAGGACATGGATGCAACCTGGAGGTGGCTTTCGCTAGAGGAGCAGCATCGTGAGGAGCTGGTCGACGGTGATGGTGTGGAGGGTGGCGGTGGGAAAATAAAATGATAGCACATCAAAACAGTCAAATGAAAGCAATAAGCAATCATGATTGCTCAAAAAAAAGAAAAATCCAATACTGTGTAGGTGCGTCAAGGTGTTACCAACAGTCTGGATCAGAGGCTCCCCACCTTTTTAGTTGTGTGGCCCACTATTTATTTTAGAAAACACTATTGCGACCCACTACTATATATTACTTGCACAGGATAATTTACTTTCTCGAAACTGGGGAGAGGCATCATCTGCTCATAACTGTCCTTAAGTTTAAATAATAAACTGTACTACGATTGAAAATGTATTAAAAACAAGAGTTCTGGAGATGTTAATCCCCTGATTCTGCACCACTGATATAGATATGATATACAAAAAGAGTATTCAAAATAACTTTTAAGAAAGAAAAAACTTTTTTGCATTGACTTAACTGGTATAGCTGTAAGAAAACTCAAAAACAAGTCATCAAAGTTAAAGCTCCGTGATATTTTTGACACTGTTTTTCCTCTACGAGGAAGTTGATATCTGGATCGAAAATAGATAGTTTTAGTCTCAAATAACTATCACAACATTCAATGTATTTCTGTATAATTTTTTAAAAGACTGCAATTGAGTAGATATCTTGCCAAAATGCCCCTCAAGTGTCTCAATTCACTGCTTAGTCTTGTCAGTTCAACAAAGGAGAAGCATTTTTAACTTGAAGCTAATACTAGTTTCTTTGGCAATTTTCTTCAACGAAGTTTCCGATTCGTTAGGCTTCATCTTCAATTATAAGAGAAAGTTCCTAAGAAATACAAAAAATCTTAATCTTAAAGTTCCTTATTGGCTATGAGACAGGGAGAGCTTTTAAGTGACGGTACATCTAACAAGTGAATTTTCGCAAAAAACGAAAATTAAGACCCTAAGATTTTTTTTTGGTTCAGATTCTCGACCAATTTACTACGGCCAAGTTGCACACTGTTTGCTGACCATTTGAGGGCCGCGGTGCATGGGTTGGGAACCGCTGGTCTAAATAGATCTTTAAAAACCAATGAAGCATTATTGAAAACACACCCCAACAGAAAAAAAAAACCTCTGAAATCCTTGAAATATTTTTGAAGACCATGTAAAATAATACAAACATGAAACATGAAAGCACTCACAAATTCTTTGGGTTGCTTTTTTGTTTTCTTCTTGTTACTTTTCTGTTCCCCATCCACTTCATCATCATCCGGGGTTTCCTTCTGTAAACGTTTCCGGACCATGATGGTAAAATAATTCAACACTTTGTCTCTTCTGCAATTCAATGAAACAAGTAAAATGCATTTAAATTCATTCAAAGCAAATCATTCTTTCTAAAAACTTGTTTAGACTTACATAAATAAAGCATACAATTTCATATCATTAGGAAAGTCCAAGTTTTTAAAGAATGAACTTGCTTGACATTTGACTCACTTTAATGGAACTTGCTTTGTTAGATTTATTTACATTTGGGTAATTTTCAGAATTAAAATTTAAATAAATAATTGAATAGTCATGTATGAATAACATACATAAAAAATTTTTACAACTTTTATATAAACAAAAGAAGATGGATAAATTTATTGGTGCCAGACATATAAGAATTAAACATTAACCTTTCTCGTGAAAAAGAAAAAAAAAGAAGAAACTCAAGAAATTATATATAATGAAAAGTAATTAGAAAAATTCAAAGCTTTATTTAAAAAAATTATTGCTACCAAAATTTCATTTAACAGTTTATTCACTCCAAATATTCAATTGGTTGCATATATATATATATATATATATATATATATATATATATATATATATATATATATATATATATATATATATATATACATATTTTTTCCCCTCAAGTAATTGTCACTATGATAAAGCTATAACTCATACAGGGAATAGAATTTGTTTTTTGATCTCTTTAGATTTAACTAATTTTAACCTATGTTATTCTTTATTTTTATGTTAAAGGTTTATGAATTAAAATAGAAATAAAATAGAAACAAAAACGAACTTCCATTCAATGTTTACAGCATTTTTAAGGCCACTTCTGAAGTTTTCAGAACAGGTTTATACTTTCAAATTAAGATTTCAATGAAAGTAAAAATGGTAATTTACTTTCTTTTATCTTATAGAAAAAATTTTAAAACAGTTGAAAAGACAAACATTCTGATTCTTGTAAAGGATCCAGAAAAATTACACAGAGAAAAAAATATATCATAGAATTCCACAACTGTTTTAAGAACTTTGAGAGATAAGCAAGTAATGATCCAAATAACATGTTTTAATTGCAACAAATAATAAGAAGCACCACAAATGTCACTTATAAGTTTCAAAGGCTAAATACTAGTATGCATTTATAATTTGAAATATAAAATAGGAACAAATATTCAATAAAAGACCAATGCTGAAAAAAAAATGACATGATGGTCAAAATTTGGGACGTACTGTAGAATCTGGATTAACCCAAACTCGACGTTAACTGAAGTAGGTTTCTTCACATTTTTTTTTCCTTTCACTTTCTACCATCATTAAAATTTTCTCTTAACACTCATTTTTAAAGTGTTTGTTTTCTTTTTTCTCCACATTCCTTTTATATGCAAGCCATCCTTTCCCAACTATGAGTGCAGATAAATATTTTGGAATTCCCTTTCTTAGAATTTCTCCTCACAAGCTCGATTCTCGGTATGATTGTACTCTTCCCTGCTTTCAAACATCTCTGTTCTAAACCAAAACACAGCCCATTTCAAATTTGGAAGGTCATATTGCTGAGTCCCAGCAGAAACGAATGTTATTGCACCCTCTGATTGTAAGCAAGTGCAAAGAAGATAATCTCTTTTGTCATCTCAAGAACAGAGAGAATTTTCATTGCAGCAGAACTTGAAAAGAAGGAGGAGTCACTTTGTGTTCAGTTTTTATTTCACATATTATTTTATTTTCATTTATAATTTTAATCTATTTAAGAGTTAAAATCCTCATATAAATAATAGCTGATGATCAAGTAACTTGTGTGTTTCAACAATGAAACTTGCACCACGGAATGATAATTTGATAATATGTTTTGGTAATGTTTAACAGCCAGAAAGGCTTTATTGTAACAAGGCTGAACTCGATCCAGCTACTTAACAGTTTTACTGGTAAGACTGTGTCATTTCAGGAATGAAGAAATGAAAAATGGAAAACACAAAAATGGTTAATCCACTGGAGTTAGGGTTACAATTTCAAATATCAAACTATCACCAAACAGGCAATGGCATCGTTCAAATGTAGGAGTAATTTTCACCCGTCATACCTTGACGGGCGACTTTCTAGTAGTCATAATAATAGTTCAATGACGATACTTAATATTAAAATAGATAATTATTATTCGAAGTAGGTTAGGTTTCCAATTACTTTGGACAATCAAAGTTCTACCACATATAAAATCTCATTCATCTCAATTTTTTTTCCGTCCTTTTCTGTTTATGAATTCTACTGCATGAATGTTCAAACATTTTCTTAAAACTATACTATTTTTTTAAATGATCAAGCTTTTTAATAAAAATTCCTGAAAAATATCAGCATTAGTAAAAATTCAACATCCATCCACTATAATATTAAAATCTGTTCGCGTCCGTCTGTCTGTCTGTCTGAAGATCGATCTTCTCGAGAACCACTGCGAATCGGGAGTCAAACGAGATACCGATCAATTCGAAATTTTCCAAAGAAAACAATAGGACCAATCTCATAATTGTACGACTTTAATTAGCGGAGATATTAATTAAAACGTTAATTAACATAACGCTATTCAGGAATTTTTCTTTCCTGTTGCCATTTTGCATATGGGTGAGCAAATAAAATTCTAATAATTGTGTCAAAAGAGATTTTTTTGGCTGCTGTCCAAATCTTAAAACAACGTTTCCATCTAGAATTTCATTTTTAATTAGTTTAAAATTGGTTGCTCTATTCGGACATTTATCGTCTGTCCTTTCTTATTTTTTCACATTCAACGTTCTTAACTCTTTTCAGCATATGAAAAATGTTTCTTTAGTAATGTTTATTGATTGAAGTGTAAGTTTATCATTCACCGGCCTCATATTTGGGTACAGGGTACATTTAGGATGTGCGACTAATTATGTTTATTTTGCTGGACTTTTTTCCGTCACATGGGTGAGTTTTCGAATTGTAATAAATCTCTTTTTCCTTCCTGTTTCGATTTTTGCAATACAGTTTGTATCGTTAAAAGAACATGTTAAATTAAGATTGTTTGGATTTCTTTAAGTGAAACAGAGTTGAACAAAAAAGATTGTTTTTAAGGATTTTAACTAAAGCTTAATTGGAATCTGATGGCTTGATATTAAATTAATGCTTATTGGTATTTAATAAGTCTTGGTGCTTTAGTTTCACGTAATCAACAAAAAAGTGTGTGTCATTTTATGTAAAAAGCTGATTGTAATTGTACATAAATATTTCAGATATATTCTATCAGATTTAATTCAGTTTAAAGTGAGCACATATTATAGTTGAGAATGCATATATTTTCATCTTTTGTGCTAATTGAAAATACTCATAACTTGTATTATTGATAAGTATGATTAACGTTAAAGAGGTTTTTGCCAAAAATATGCTCTACTGGTGTTTTGCAAACCTTGCATTACGCGTAATTATTTACTCCTTAGCGCTTTAGAAACTGATGTCAGAGTAATTCAAAAACATCAATTGAACAGCTCTTTCATTTTTTAAGTAGCCCGTGCAACGCCGGGCACGCAGGCTAGTGTTTATCAATAAAAATCAAAATGAAGAATGAGTAAGCATTTAAAATCTTGGGTAAAAAATGAAGAGAAAAAAAAAGGTCCTGTTTTAAAAAACAAAAACACAAGTCCCTAGACATAAAGTGTTATTGCCTTTCTTAAAAAATGAGTTAACATCTTTGCTAGCAATAACAATAAGTATGTTATGCTTTAATCTATGTCATGACTTATTTCTCAAACAAGTAAAATATACTGTTCCCACCATTTTTAAATTGCACCCTTTATGAAATGCTTCAACAACATGATAATTCAAGCAATTATATTTTTGTGCAGCACAATATGTTCTAATTTAATTCAAATTTATACAACTTAACTCACCTCCCAAATTCCTCTTCAGCTTCTTCAGCGCTCAGAGCTTTGTAGCGCTGAATAGGAGTAAAATTGTACCACTCTTCAACCGGATATGCTTCAAAAGTTCCATCTGCTGCTTGAGTAAAAACGTAGTAAGATGCATTTTCAGTGACTCCTCCTTCACGAATTCCCTTATACCTGTAAAAACACAGAAATGCTTGCAAAATGACTCCATTGGCAAAAGGAACTTAACACACACAAGTGTTCAAAAGCCTGTTTTTTATTTTCTTTTTGTAAAAGGAGCATACTTTCATTCAATAATCATAAATTATCACCATAATTTATATAATAATGAGAGAGAGAGGTGGATGTTTTGTGAATTGACATTTGGCTGGTAATTATTTGACAATTTTTATATTTCATACAGCTTTATATAAATCTCATTTATGTTTTGCTCAAAATAATGTGAAAATTTTCAAAAATATGAAAATATTATTACAAAAAAATATATTTAACTGAAAATCAATCAACAACTCTTTGTGTTACAGTATGACCAGCTGAGAAGTACATCGTTATTTCTTTGTGCAGAAACAAATCAAGGGAACAGCACAGTTTTTTGCTTTGAAAAAGTATTCTTTAAAACTTCAAAACATATGAGGCAGTGAGAAGCAAAGGGATGTAAGTGGGAAAATTTGGAGATAACCCATACAAATGGTAGGTGAACCCCTCCTCTGTCTTGGGACAAGATATAGTACTAGTAGCCCTGGTAGGTGCTGCTGTATAGCATGATTTAGAAAAAAATTCAATGTCAGCCTACCTAGGAGTCTTTTTACTCAAAACTTTAAAATATCCACTTACATTCCTTTGCTTCTCACTGTCTCATATATGCTTTACAATACTGTTTTCTCCTAATGTATGACTGTTTATTGCAGCAGTAGGGATCATCCACAAATGATGCCACACTTTCAGGGGTTTGTAAATAAAAACAATAAAATGTTTAAAATGAGCAGATAGCATTTCAAATGCTGTTTTAATAATATAAACTTTCTTTCTGAACAAAAAACATTTTAATCGTAAAACCATAGTTGATGAAGATTTACTTTACGTATGGATCATGTTTGATATTTTTACATGAACTTTTCAAAGGATTTGAGCTTTTCAGATTAAAACATGTTAAAAAGTTTTAAAATGTTTATTGAATGGTATTTAATTTTATACAATTAACAACAATACATAAAAAGAACACACAAAAAAGGGTTTAAATACTTTCTTCCTCCTTTTCCTCCAAGTTTTAAAATCCAAGGTTGGTCATCAGGATTATATTTCTTAGAAATAATCCCATACTTTTTCCGTCGAGATTCTTCTCTCTGCTCTCTACCAAATTCACTCCCAGCTCCATACTTTGGTAAATCTTCCTCTGATTTAAACTCTTTCAAATTGTTTTCTCGCTCCATTTTTACCTAAAACATAGATTAATTTCAATGAATTAAATTTCTGCATTAACTAGATGATTTCAATCAGACAAAAGTTGACTAAATACAGTCGAACATCCATATATTGACATCAAATCATATCGATATCAAATTGTCATATATCGAAGTATCAAATTGCTGGAAAAAAATTTGATGTATAGAAACAATCCTTGCTTATCATAACCCCCCCCCCCCCAAAAAAAAAACATTAAAATTAAAGCTAATTTTCGCCAACTGTAATGCCTTTTCATGCTTTTTGAGTGAGTTTTCTGTATGTTTCGGTACTTCTATTAGGGCTTTCTGATTTCTCGAATTAGCAGGAACTCTGCCTGTGGAAATACTGAATTTACCAGAAACAACATTTTATACGCATTCATAGTTCTTCATTCTTCGGCAACTAAACTTGATTTGCAACATTAGTGGATTTTTCGTTTTGACAATGTAATCGAGAGAAAATTAAAAAATCAACCTACTTAACTTGAATGATTTTCACTAAAGCTAAAAAGACTAAGAATGATAATTAACAGACAATAGGGATAACTTGAAATTGATTTTACTGTATTACTGGTAGCAACTAAGATTTGAAATAAACTTGAGTCAATTTAAGAACTCCAGAACGGAACATAGACAATTTTCTACACACCCCTAAACCCGATTCCTAGTGAATTTCATAGCAACCTTTAGTAAGCATAATTTTCTCCCCAAACCTTCATTTTTCATGAGACAGTCTAAAGTGGGGAAAAAAAATCAACGAATGTCTCAAATTTTTTTTTCGATATACAGTAGAAGACCGTTATAACGCACACCTTGGGACCAGAGCTTTTGCGTTATATAGATCATTTCACAAATTTTGAAACTAATATTCAGAATATATCTATGTATTAACACTTCAGAATGAGTTTTATCTGCAATGAGTAGTAAAGCACCAATATTACAATTAGTTGTTCACAAATAAATATGTTTCACAATCAAAAGAAAGTGCATTATCCTGCACTTCTGCTAGCTTCATGGTTTGCATAACAGCTGCATTTTCAAGAGCCATCTGGTATTTTCTATTTACTTAAGCATTAATTTTCCTTTAAAAGCTTTGAATTAAGATGGAAAGATGAGAAACTATTTCAAAATGTGATTTGCCTTACAATTTTAATACTTTCAAAGCAAAACAGAGGGATTTTTTAAACTTCAAAACATATTGTTTACTTCTGAAAAGTTGTGCGTTTTATAGAGAATCACGTCATATAAGTTGGCGTTATAACGGTCTTCTACTGTATAGAGATTTTTTTGATACATAGAAACAATTTTTCGAGGTAATGGACATGAAAATTTGCTGGGATTTCAATGTATAGAAAATTTTGATATGTGGAAGTTCAATATATGGAGGTTTGACTGTAAATACAAATAGTACTTATGAAATTAAAAATAACATAAACTCTAAAAATTTAATAAAATAAACACACACTATGCAAAAGCTTTGAAAAATGATGTAATTACATAATGTTTTTTTTTTAAATATAATTATTTGTTTGGTTATTTCTCATTAGTTATATATGTTACGGCCAAAGCCCGAAATTCGGCCAGTTCGTGAACTGGCCGGCCGATTCACGAATTGGCCAAAGCCCGAAATACTCGGAATTAATATTGTATTTTCTACTTTGGCTGGCCATTTCGCGAAGTGGCCGGGAATCCTTGGCCAAAGCCCGAAATGATTACGGAAGATTTTAGATAAACAGGTAGACGACACACCTGTCGCTTCCAATGGGATGGCGCGAGTAGTAGAAACTAGAAAAAAGTTTGCCCCAGGGCTGCCGAGAGCCAAATCGAGTCCCTTGTCAATTTCGTCACCTGGCCCACCCCCCACTATAAAACCAGTCAAATTTATACTACTTTGATCCCGAGTCGGGTCCCTAGTTTCCGACTAGGCTGATATGATGTTCTCTCGTTTGGCTTTTGGAGGGAGCTACCACGTCCCTGCGAAGGTGTGCCAATAGATACTCAAAACTTCAACCTCGTTTTTCTTGCTTTTAATTCTTCGACTGAGTTATGAGTATGTATGTCTCATATTTACACTTCTATATGCAAATACTTTCAGTTGAAATTATATGCGATCACTTATAAGGTGTCATTCAAGTACTGTGTAAGCATTTGTTGGTCATTTTGTACCCCCCCCCCACCTCCCTCACCTTGTGAGAAAAAATAAGCATACGCTATACCCCCTTCCCCTTTTGCTTACATAAGATTTTATAACATATTGTACGTCACAGGATGCTCTTTTTCCACGCTTTTTATGTTGCACTGTAACTGCTTCATTATTTAATGCTTACCCAAGAATTTTTGTGACCCCACTCCTCTTATCAGAGAAAATAAGCCCTTAGTCTCCCCTTTCTGCTTACATAATACTTGACCGGTCCCAGCTGAGGTTAAGCCTAAGGCCATGTTTCTCAACATTTCAATGTTTGTGACACAAATTTTAAACATAATTTTCATTCCGACACCAAACCTAATGACAAGTAAGGAATTTAGTGTATACTCCCCTCCCCAGAATTCTATTTAAAATTGATTCTTTTCAAACTCCCTCTTAGACCTGAATTTCTACAAAACCAGATCTCGGAGAAAATCACCAAGCCAAAATGAATCATGACTAAAACATTAGCTATAAAGTAGTGATTAAAATCCAAATATATAGTAACTGAATCATCGGCAACACATGTTTTGGAAATGACTTATTGCAAGAAAAAAATATAGACTTGTTTCCATTTAGAAATTAAATAGTCATGTTTGATATTTTCTTGAAATATGCTCTGTTGGAAGAAGATAGTTTGAGATTTGAGAAGCTACAAGTGTTTATTTTTTCCTTTCTGCTTTCATTTGTGTAGAATTGACAATTAAAAAACCAGATAGCAAAGAGGGGAAACTTAGCATGTTTTGCGCCAAGTCCGTGCGATTAGTTTGTACTCACTAGCTATTCACATCGTTGCGCTGATGCGATAGGCCATTTCGAAAATTATGCGAGTAATTTTATTAATTACAAGCTATACCCGCATGACGATGCCCGTGCTAAGAATTTAAAGGTAGGTACTAATAAACAAAAATCCTCCCTCCTCCCATCTCTGATTCAAAATAATCATTTTCTTACATCAAAATGTGTACACTCTTTAAGAAAACCTATTAAAAAAAACAGCAGTTTAAAATATTTTGCTATACGAAAAAGACATTTAATTACATAAACAGTTGCTTTAAAATGTAAAATAATGAAAAAAACTCTGTAGTTTTTTATCTTCAAACTCGACAAGTAACCACGCTACCGTAACCCAATCTATTTGCGAGCGAAGCGAACTCCGAACGATTAGCGCTACAACCTTTCTTATGGAAGTGTTTTAAACGATAATCCCACTCTCTTGCCTTCTTCACAGTGAAGGTAATTAAAAACACATAGTATCTAGAATAAAAGGAAAATCTCGCTCCTCTCTCCCCCGTAGAAAAAAAAAAGAATTTAGCTCAAATACCTACTCAACGCAAATTATATAAATGATCCGCGTCCTCAAGAAGAAAAAAAATTGAATTAAAATCCAGATTGCAAATACAATGAGACGAAGAGAAAACCAACTAAAATACACGAAATCAATTTAACCTTAAATAAATGCAGTAAAACGTGCATGAAAACGTTTGGAAAAAAAAGAGTTAAAACAAATACTATGACAATAAGAACAACATTTCCTATATGTTTTTAAAAAAAAGGATAATATGCTAAATTTTCTAGATTGCTTTCTCTTCCGAAATATTGTTTCATAAAAATTCGAACTGTTTTACAAAGGAAAAAAAACAATACTAAGAGTAAATTAAAACTAATATAATGACATTTATTTATAAAATATTGATAAGGGCATGTTGTAGGGGAATTTCGACAAAAACCTGCATTAAGGAAATGTTTTTAAATAATAGCTAATAACAATAAAAGTATTTTCGCTTTATATTTGTCTTAATGAGCCTTTATTATGGAGGCATTCCAAAAAAAAAGCGAAATTTCTTGATACAATGTGATCTAGAATCTTTAAAATGAGGTCTACGGAGCAGAAAAAGACTGTCGATGGTCCTTAATTCAATTTACCTTTGCATTCGCACACTTTACACAACGCATTTATTTAAGATATAATTCGCTCATTTGAAGGGCGCAAATGTACTTCTTTAAGCTATCACGTTAATACATCATGTATCGTCACTGAATAATATGTATTATGGCTTTAATATAAAAACAGAATAACACGAGATCATATTTTTATATATTATGAGCTCATTTTTAACACAGAAATATCAATTATATTTGAACTCGTTTCTGAAAGAAGTGTATATCATAAAAAAAAATAACAGTACACAGAAGTACTTATTTTAAAATGCTGCATTTTTAACAATCTCCTCTTGATTTTCCTATTCGTACTTTGGCCGGTAAGTTTTCAGCAATGTTGGCCAGTTCGCGAATTGGCTGGCCAAATCGCGAACTGGCCGATTTCGGGCTTTGGCCGTAACATATACATTGAGCAAAACAGTAGTCCACCCAAAAATTGGGGAATTAAAAATGTCCATGTGATTTTTTTTTTTTTTTTTTGGTATCTATGACCATTTTTCTGAAGTTTAATACTGTTTCAAAACATTATTTTTAGTAGGTTATTAGGTCATTCCTACATGAATACAATATTTTAGTGTCAGTTTGTATTATCAGTATATAAGTTTGTGCAAGTAATCAATTAACAATAGGAAGATTATTACAGGATTTGTCTTTGTTCAAAGATTAGATAATAGAAATAATCACATTCAAACAGGTAAGGTTTAAATTTCTTTAAAACTGTAATTTTGTTACTCAGCAGTAATAGTGGAAAGTAAAATTTTCTGAAGAAATTTTCTGAAGTGTGAAATTTTCAAAAACTATGAGGAAGCCAAGACCCAAAAGTACAAGTTAAAAAAGAACAAAAGAAAACAAACTAAATATTGTATGCAGGGGCGGATCCTGTTTCTGGTTTTGGAAGAGTTCATTATCAGAAAAGGCTATTTTGCGCTCAAATAGAGGGTCTGGGTTGATTTTTTTTTTCAAAATATAAGTCCCCAAAATACAGCTTTATGCAATATTTGGTCACTTAAAGGCTTAGATCATCAACACAGAGATATGGCAAGTGGGTGTGGTTGTTAATGCAGGAATCTTTGTGGGGGAAAGTGAGGGGAGACCACGTGACTGCGTCCTTCCACGGAAGACCTTTCACCAGAACTGAACTAATTCTTATAGGGATTTGAATAATCGTCAATTTAAATTTTTTACCTTCCGCCTGAAATGTTTTGGCATTTATTTTGTCACCCGCAAGCGCATAGTTTATTGATTCATGGATAATTTTCCAATCAATTTTTTTTCAATTTCTACATTTTGTTGTTGAGTTATGCCGATTTGCACTCATTAAGAAATAGAGTTAGTATTTCACATATGTTTTTGAAACAAAGTAAATAGAAGCAAAGTTGAGTTCTTTACAATTAATAGAAATTTCTTTATTCTTTTTCTCTTTCCTTTTATAGTGCAAGATTTTTTTTTTTTTTTTTACTAATTCATTTACTATTTCATGCCAACTGGAAATGAATAAAATATCATATTTGTGAAAATATTAAAAGTTTTAAATGGTAATGTATTTCAAACTACTTTTTACCCTATCTTCCCCCGTAAAGTTTTTTTTAAAATTTAATTTATTTATTTATTTTTTTTTTAATTAATGGAATGAATAAAGACTTTATCTATTGCAAAAATGATGCGAAAAACAAAGAAAATTTTCAAAAATAAATAAATTAAATGATGAAAAAAAAAAACTTTCAAAAGACGAACTGCAATTCCCCCCTTGAACCTTTTTTTTAGTTTTACTTTACAGCAGGGTTGGTATAAAACCGTTTTTTCTGAAAAAAACCAAAATAAGTTTTTTTTTTGGTTTAAACCAGGTTTTTTGGTTTAAACCGTGTTTATTTGGTTTTCAATATTATTTGTAAGAAAAACCATTTTGTCTTAGGAAAATCATGAAGGTTTTATGAATTAATTGTTAAGGAATGTTTAATATTTATATTTGTACCTAATTTCTTTGTAATTAATTAAATAATTAACAGTAAAATCTTATAATTTCATTTCCTCATACTTAGATATTTCTATAGGAGAATATTGTTTGAAAATCTTTAACTATTATAAAAAATACAATACGTAAATAGGTCTTGGTACAAATAATTAGAGAAATAATTTACTGTGATAGTTCAGACACTATTAATTACAAATAACCAAGAATAAATTTTTGAAAATCAATTTCCTAATAATCATAGCTATCTACTCTAAATAAAAAAATAAAACTAAAATTAAACTCACGCATTCTTAAACATGGAAAGTTTTTGCAGTATCTACAAATGAATCATAAGTCTGATGTACATTATACAACTTTAAAAATCAAAATCTCAATGCATATTTTGTTTGAAGATTTTACTTAATAGAAACAGGATAAGTAGGTTTTAAGGAAATCATTATGTTTTTCATTGTAAACATTATTTCCAAGGGGGCCCATATGCAAAATTTTAAGGGGGGGGGGCTCAAAAAATTTCCCCATGGTTTAGCACAATATTTTCCCCATGGAAAGCGATTTCAGTACATATTAGAGATATTAAAATTTGACATTTTTAATAACTTATTCATTAACGGCAAGAAAAGAAATTTTTATACATTTTTGCAAAGAAAAAAGCACTAAGAGCAAGGAAGTTCTCATTTCCAAGGGGGGACTTGAGCCCCCTTGCCCCCCCCCCTATATGGGCGCCTTTGATTATTTCTCCTGTTTTAGGGGGTATTCTAGTCTAGAGGCTTGATTTTAAGGTGATTTTACGGGCGTAATAGAAAAAAAACAGTAGCTATTTTCCTTATTCATGTTTATCAGTTTTTTATTGATACTTTATAAGTATAAAAATGTATAATAGTTGAAAAAAAAAATCAAAATTGAAGTTGGTGGAGGCTGGCAAAGTGGGGACTCTAAAAAAAGGGGGGCTCTCCCAGTTGACATGATTCCAATCCTCCAAGTGGTCTGAAACATATAGTTAAGATTACTTAAGTCTGGACATAACCGATTTGAAAACAAATTTTTTGTTCACAAAATGGCATCGTTTTGAAAACTAAAAGTTTAATTTTTGGCTCCTTTTTGGAATTTTGGTACTTTTTAAAAAATAATAAAAATCAAAAAATATAGGAACCCTACGTTGAGACAATTTTGATAGTACTAAGAAAGTCTGTACCAAATTTCAAGTAAATCGGTGCATCAGAACTTGAGATATCTTGTCAACCGTAACGAAAAAACTAGTTTCGAGAAAAACGCGTTTAAAGTTTGCAGTCTCATTTCAGCAAAAGAGTTCATTTTAACAAAATTAACTGTAACTCCAAAATTAATTTGAGTTTTCGTAAATCCTCTTAGAAACTTATTCTTAAAGGTCTAAACTTTGAGAATATGAAAGAAAAAAAAATTATTTGTTTTGAATTTCTAGACCCCCCTTAATGCATGTAGGAATACAATTTTTTTTTACCAAAGAAAATAAATTATTTTAATTAAAAGCCTCAGTACAAACTTGAGTGAACATACTCTTTTAACATATTTTAATAATGAAGACTGTCATAAAAATTAATGCTTATCGATTCTTCCACTATTCACACATGAGACTTCTTTTCTTAAATTAGGATAAAAAAAAGTTCTTTGAAAGATGAAAATGTGGCATTAATTTTTTTTTAAATAAGAGCACCGAGTTTACATGAATGAATGTCTGTTTCCATAATTTTATACATTTTCTTTTCTTTGACTGCATTATCTATCAGGCATGCAAAAAGTGCAGGTATAAGCATAATTTTATGCCTACTCTAAGTGTTCTTGGACTTCTTTAGAAATTTTTTTTTCTCTTGTCATTTAAATATTCTAGTGTTAAGATATTTTTACACTATGCATCGCTTCAACGGTACATAATATCTCAATAAATATAAGTAATCAAGCAAATTAGGTAGTATAAGAAGTTTTGTTTCAAATATGCTTTTTGGACTACTTTGAAATGCAAAAGACTGAAAAATAATGATACATAAAAATTATAAAAGAGCTACTTGGATTTTTTTTTAAATGTAATTTTAGAAAAATTATTTGGTCTGCTTTGTATACCTATGTACCTAATAGAAAAGCTGTATAGATTTAAAAAATGATAATAATAAAAACTATTTAGCAAACTTGCATTACCTTAAAAAATATAAGTTTCTAAATTTAATAAATCTGTAATTTATCTATAAAACTTTGCTAGTTACTTTGCATTAATTAGATTTTACTCTTTGCAATTTTTCTGTAAAATTTATGAGAACATTTGGGGGAAAACAATAAAATTTTTCCGGAAATAAAAATTTGAAAAAAAAAAAAAAAAACATTTGGTTCAAACTACTTTAGAGAAGTGCATTCATAGAGTCATCATTAATTTTAAATTGAAAAAAGAAAAAAAAAAAAAAAACTCTTTTATTTCTCAGATAAATGTAAATTTATGAATTATTTGTCACCTAATTTAATTACTTATATTTTCAAAACCGTGTAGTTTGTGATTTGCATTCACAGATTAGCACATTAATTTGTCTTATGTCAAAGTTTTATGAAATATATGTAAGTAAAAAAATCTACGGAAACTCAGAAAAAGAGCTTTTCCATGAGTTTTGGTTGAACAAAAGAACATTATAGTAAACTTTTTTAAAAAATTAACTTAAAAAGCCATTTTTTGTTTTCCTCCTAGAAGTTGCTTCTCTGTTAATAAAATTGCTAATTTGTAAAATAAATAAATAAAAAATAAAACAATTGCAAACAGTTTCAGAGAAGAAATCTCCTGAATAGAGACATATAGGAAAAAAATGTCAAAATCCTAAAGTTCTCAGTCACGTGGTACAGGGCGTCAAAATTATTTGATCTTCTCCCCCTTGCCATACAAGTTGTCACCTTTACTCCTACTTCAGCGTGTATAATAGCCGCTCAATAGAAGAGTTTTGCTCACTCAGTTTTGTCACACCGCTTTTTGCTGAAGCGACAAATGTCATGAGCTACTTCATAATAAATCTGAAAATTCAACTTTTTAGTTTGTCGCCAGTGGCCGGTAAACATTTTTAGTTAAGTAGCTACTTTTTATCTTGTACATTTTTTTAATGAAAATACTGGCATATGAGACCTAACTGCAACGTTATACATATACAGATTTATAAGAAATTGAACAATGGAAATTTAAGATTTAATTTTGCTCCAATCATCAATTTTTGCAAAAAAAAGTTGAAGTGTACTGCTGTGTGCAGGTAAACAACACTACTTGCAGAAATGAGTTTGAGATATTTGAAGAAACGTGTCTTGGATTCAATACTAATAATAGGGAATTTTGGAATTAGATGTTTTTTTCGCACTTTTTTCCAGCAGAAACCAAACAAGCAAGCTTGTACAATAAAGATAACGTACAACAGATGACAAAAATGCAAAAAAAAAAATTGAAAAATCTGCAGTTACTGCCCTTTATATGCACACGGCTAGATGATTTTCTCGTCTGTTAGCAATATCTGTAAGAAACAGAAATGACTTGCTGAAGAGAAGAAGAAAATCAATAAAGTAATAATTATTGGTGGTTAGTTTAGTTTTTTGAAAGTAGGTGGTTAAGTATTTTATTAGTCACCAAAGTAAGATATTTTGTTGCCAAATAGCGAGCAATTATTTTGAGGCCTAGCTACTATCATAAACCACAGAGCTCATATGCAACTAGAGTGTGCTGCTTAATCTGAAAGAAAGAAAATGTCTGTAGTCAAAGAAAATTGTAGGTCAAATGGAAAGGAGAAAAGTAGTGATCAAATAAGATAGGTTTTTTTTTTTTTTTTTGAGTTTGGCAGTTTCCAGCCTCCTCTATTTGAAGCTAAGTTTTTCCAGTCCTTTAACTCTTAAGGACAATACAATCCACTTCCACTAGATGAACATATTTTTTTCTAAATTATACATTTGTGCTGAAAAGTAAAAAAAGAAATAACATCGTCAAAATGCAAATTGCAGATTACAGCAGATATGTATTTCAGAGTTACGAGGAACAACTTTTTGAATGCAAAAGAAACAGAGGGTCTGTGTCAGGAGTCGAAGGTTTACTATTTCGAGAGTCGGAATTGGTAATTTTCCTTCAGAGTCTGTAATTCTGGTAGAGCTGCAAAGTCAGATTGATTTTGGAATAAAGGAGTCAGAGTCAGTGGTTCTAAAATTTCCGCAGTTGGAGTCTTATCGTTTTGATTCAGACTCCGCAACCCTGCTCAGTTCCACACTTAAGCTCTACCATAAGTTTGTTATACAAGCTGAGATGTGGTGACTCAATGGACAAAGTCATATGTTTTCCAGTCAGATAAGATTCTACTCAAAGGGCCTCACAAAATCTTGCCGATGCATTGACCATTTACACATTTTGCATGACACTACTTTTACAGCTGAATCATATTACTATCCCATGACTTTTGTTATCAAAGTGTATTTTGCTCAAAAAACCTCAATTAATAATTAGTACATCCAAAATTTAAAAGATATTTACCGAAGTCCATTTGGCGACATCTATCTTCTGAGAACTATTGAATCGCATCACATTAAACTTCTTGTTTTTATTCCTAAATGAAAATGATAGATTATAACTAAGAATATTTTATTAGGATAACAGATAGGGAAAATTTTAATTTTTTTTACAAGTAAACAATCAGGGTTCATACCCTTTAGGCAGCAAAAAATTCAAGCACTTTTCAAGTACTTTTCAAGGTAAAAAATTTTGTTTTCAAGGCAATATCATAAATTTGTACTAAAAATATTGTATGCAGATTTCATTTACTACAAACACATAGAAATAAAGCAATAATACAAAAAAGTATAGGAAAGCAAAATTGCTTTTTCTACAACGAGAGACGCTTTGATGAAAGATCTACTGCGTTGAAAGTTTTTCTGAAAATGTTTGAAAAGTTTGGTCATAAAGAGAAGCAGATACCAAGAGGTTTAATTTTGAGGCTTTTCAAAGGTTGCAGCAGTCAGAGGTTTGTATATTTTCTAGAATCAGCAAATTAATACTTAAAAAAAAAAACCTTTCATAAGTGCTTTTAACTTTTATGGGAAGAAACTAAAATACCCAAGTTCTTGCCAGAGAGGAGTTTTTGAAGTCACTCCCCCCCCCCCCCCGGGTTTCAACATTTATTTCCAATATCTATACAATGGTTTATTACAATATAAGGGCGGTTAGGACAAAAACACTACCCAGAAAGTTATTTCAGTTTTCACTATTAAGTTCTAAAAATATTAGGTTTGCAAATCATTTATAAGTATGCAAATCAATTATTCGTATGTATTTATTAGCTGTTCAGACAATAAGGCATTTCAACTGTCCTCGAGTAAATTTAAAAATTAGGAAGTAAGAAAAGTTTATGAAAGTCCACAGTCCAGTCTCTACACCTCAAAATATACAAAAGCAGCTTAAGCAGTGATAAATACTCTGAATGCAAACTTGAGCCTATTCAGCTTTCATTGATTAACTTGCAATAGACAATAAATGTGCAAGTTCAGATTTATAGAGCCATATTTCGAAATTGAAAAGATTCACAAGAAGTTGACATATATTATGACAAAAGTAGTTTTATTTTGGGAAAAAATGGGTTATTGTTGAAATTAGAATTTAAATTTAGAAAGGCAATAATATTCAGGTGATTTGTGAGTTCATAAAAAATTACCTGAAAGTTTCAAAGAGCAAAATGGGGCGAGGGGGGGGGGAAATAATTTTTAAAACTAAGACCCCTATTACTTGAATATACATATGTACAACAACAACTTTTGCTATGCATACAATTCATAAAATAGTTTATTAAGTCAAAATATTTTGCATAGAAATACCATGCCCAGTGCCTGTTGATAACCAGCAACAGGCACTGGGCCTAGCTAGGCTTGTACTGGTCAATTTATTAGATCCAAATGAAGATGAATGACCCTCCTTAAGCTATCTACCCCTTTGCTGATTAAAGCCTCTTTCGGTAAGCTCCAAGTACCCACAACCTTAATAAAGTAGTAATTTTGAACATTTGAGGAAAAGGGGAAAATTGGAAATATAGGGAGGTAAAAGCATAAAAACGAACACTACTGGATTTCAAGTGAATAATCATAACACAACCACCCCTGTTATACACCTTATTTATTTTAGCAGACATAAAAAAATGATGTACTTATAAATAAAATGATATAAATCAACTTTATATTTAAAATACAAACTTTAAGTTAATTTGTTAGGTGGTCAACTGCTGAAATTTAAATTTAAAAAAAAAAATCTGCTATGACCAAAAATTAGGTAAAGATAATCATTCAAAATTGCAAAAATAAATTAGCAAATAATTAAACAAGACCAAGGTAATAAATTCTTTAACTCCTTAGTTATTAAAATAAAAAATAAAATAAGCTAATCTGATGTAGCAGTGTCAAAATAACTACTAATTGCCAAAAATATAAAAATATTTACAAAATGCAAAAGGATTGAAATCTCAAACAAGGGAAGCAAATTTTCGCGAATTAAGTTTAATGTTGTCATGTTTCCCATAAAATAAACTTATATTTTACTGAAATTAAACATAAAATATGTTAATCGACGGTAGCAAATATGAAAATAACATCCGATTAGTGAATATATTTAAATATTTGCAAGATGCAAAAAGATTGAAATTTCAAACACGAGAAGCAATTTTTCGCAAAGTCTGAGTTTGTTCGACGTGGCATGTTTCCCATGAAATAAATTTATTTGTTTTTTATTAAAATTAAACAAAGAATATACTAATCTAAGGTAGCATATGCGAAACTAACATTTGATTAGCCAAAATATTTAAATATTTGCAGGATGCAAAAAGATTGAAATTTCAAACACAAGAGCAATTTTCCGCGAAACCCGAGTAAGGTCAATGTTGTCATGGTTTCCAAATTAATTTCTTTGTTAATTAATGAAATTAAACAAAAAATAAACTAATCTAAGGTACCATATGTCAAAATATCTTTCGGTTGTAAAAAACATCAAAATATTTACAAGATGCAAAAGGATTGAAATCCCAAACACGGAAGCAATTTTTCGCGATGTTGCATACTGAACACATGTTCAGAAAATTGCATTGGTGAAATACTTTTTTTAAAACTTCTAAGCACAATTCGTTGATTTTTGGGAGAATTTAAGCACTAAGAAACTTTTTCAAGGTTTTAAAACTTTTTCAAGGTTTTCAAGCACTTGAAAATGAACTTTTTTTTTTCAAGCACTTTTCAAGGTTTTTCAAGGGCGTACGAACCCTGACAATTGCATGGATCAAAGCAACCATTGGTAAAGGACATTTCATGAAAAAATATAGGCCAAAAAAAAAAAAAAAGCTTAATGGAAACAGCAATAGCATTTTTCATAACACAACAAAAAAATATCCTCCTTGTTCATTGCTACTCACGAACACAGAAATATAAATATACAAATATGACAACCAGCATCAAGCTCTAGGCCCAGCTAGGCTGGTCCTAGTCAATTTTCCCAATGAAGATAAATGGCTCTCTTAAAGCAATTCACCCCCTTGCTCATTAACGCCTCTTTTGGTAAGCTGTTCTAAGTGCCTACAGCCCTACTAAAGTAGTAGTTTTTCCTAATTTCCAGATTAGCCTCAGATTTAAGTAGCTTAAAACAATGATCCTCGTCCTGCTTTCCGTGCAAAAATTTAATCCATTAACATCTTTCATTTTGATAAATTTAAACAACTGAATCATGTCCCCTCTGACTCTTCTTTGCTCCAGGCTATACATATTAAGCTTATTAAGTCTGGTATCATAATTTAAAGCTAAAAGTCCCCCTTACTAGTCTAGTTACCCTTCTTTGAACCCTTTCCAATACACAAATATCTTTCCTCAGATAAGGCAACCCAAAACTACAAAGCATACTCCAATTAGAATAATTTGATCCCTGAGGAATCCAAATGGGGTCTTACTAAACTCCTATATAAAGGCAGAAGAATCTTTTTAGATTTAATTGAAATAGATCTATTGATAAACCCAAGCATTCTGTTGGCTTTGTTACTTGCAATGTTGCATTGTTGACTAAACTTGAAGTCTTGATTTATTAAGATACCCAGAGCAATAACATTTTCTGCCTGACTAATGACTGAACCCTGTAAACAATAGCTTGTATGTTTCTTTCCATGACCTAAGCGTAGCACTTGACATTTCCCTACATTAACTGCCATACCCAACTTATCCGTGCACTTAGTAATATGATCTAAATTCTCTTGATGCTGTTCTACTTGTTCTTCATTTTCTACAATCCCCATAACTTTTACATCATCAGCAAAACAATTCATGCTTCCAGAAATATTTTCATTGATGTCATTCATAAAGATAATAAACAAAAGAGGCCCTAAAACAGATCCCCGAGGAACCCCGCTTAAAACATCACTCCATTTAGAATGATTTCCTCTCACAACTACTCTTTGCTCCCTACCAGCGAGTCAATTTCTAACCCAAAGTACAGTTTTTTCTCCTAATCCTATGTCAGCTAACTTGCTAAGAAGAGCAACATGCGGTACCTTGTCAAAAGTTTTTTGAAAATCAATCTAAACAACATCCACACATTTTTTGTTATCTAAAGCTGAAGTAACCTTGCCGTAGAAATGCACACAATTTACCTTTCCAGAAACCATACTGCAAACTACTCAACAGACTACAGTAGAAGACCGTTATAACGCCGACCTGTATAATGCAATTCTCTATAAACCACACTACTTTTTGGAAGTAAACAATAGGTTTTGAAGTTTAAAATATCCCTCTGTTTTGCTTTGCAAAAATAAAAATTGTTAGACAAATTAAATTTGGAACATTTTTTATCTTTCTATCTTATTTCAAAGCTTTTAAATTGAAAATTAGGACTCATAGTAAACAGAAAATACCAGATGGCTCTTGAAAATGCAGCTGTTATGCAAACCATGAAGCTTGCAGAAGTGCAGGATTTTGAGTCTGAAACATATTTATTTGTGAATGACTAATTTTAATATTGGTGCTTTAATACTCATTGCAGATAAAACTCATTCTGAAGTGCTAATATAGATATATTCTGAATATTAGTTCCAAAATTTGTGAAATGATCTATATAACGCAAAAACCTGTATAATGCAAAAGCTCTGGTCCTAAGGTATGCGTTATAACGGTCTTCTACTGTATTAGTCTTTAAGAATTCATAATCTTGATTTTGATCAAAGTTTTGAAAAACTTACAAATCACTGAATATCAGACATACAGGTGTGATTACCAGAATTACCTTTTGACTCTTTATTAAAAGAGTAGAGTTATGTTTGCTAGCTTCCAGTCTTCTGGCACAGCCCCTAAGTTATAAGAAGCATTGAAAATATTTAAAATAACATCCACTAATTCTTTGGCACATTCAACTAAAATTTTTGGATAAATATTATCTGGTCCAAGAGCTTTAGTTGCTTCATTATTATTTTTTTTTTCAAATAAAATAGAACCTCCTCCCTGGAAAACACAAAATCCTCAAGCGGCATAATAGCTTGTGTCTTGTTAGTGCCAACAGTTGAGATATGATATTCTACATTTTACGGATCACTTTTATTTTGCTCACCCTGTATTTAAGCTCCGAGTTCAATTTGCTGTTCCTCTCGTCTTTCATGGCCAGAGTTGACAAAATGCTTTTCTTCAACTCTCGGCCATCCGTCCCGTTTTTGACGTGACAGACTGCTGACAAAAACAGAGTAGCATTCACAAAAGGTCGCTGTACATCAATCACGTGGTTGAATTCACCCACTAGAGTTAAGCGTGCTGCTTGGCGGAAACCAATGAAATGCTGTCCTACTTTAGACGGCTGTCAGATATCAAGGTTCTTCTGATCAAAACCGGTCCCATCCAAGATCGCTTACTGTCATGGCAACCAGCATAGAAAACCTCTTTTGGGTGGAAAAAAATTGGGGCAGAAGTGACGGACGGCCGATAAGTGAACAGCCCTTTATATGGACTCTAACGGAAAATTTCTTTTTGTCTATAATACAAGAGTGTCCACAAGACAGGGGTTTGATAATGTTATTTGCCTCGGAATCGGGGAAATAAAAATTCTCCGCATAAGAGGGATGTCTGCATGTGAGGGGTGTCCAAGAAGAGGTTTTACTGTACTTTTTTTTTTTGAGTTAAAAGGTTAAATGCCAATGTTTATCGATGAAGATTATCTAATACAGTAAAATCCCTCTAATGTGGACACTAACGGGACATTTTTTTATGTCCTCAATGGAGAGGTGTCCGCTGGACAGGGGTTTAATAATGTTATTTGCATTGGAACTAGGAAATAAAAAATTGTCCGCATAAGTGGGGTGTCCGTTAGGAGGGGTTTTACTGTATCAATGAATATATGAATTACAAACAACATTATGATCAATTATGATGTACAGTAAAATCCTTCTAATGCGGACTCTAACGGGATTTTTTTTTGTCTGCAATAGAGAGGTGTCTGCAGGACAGGGGTTTAAAAATGTTATTTGCATTGGAACTGGGGAATTAAAAATTGACCGCATAAGAGGGGTGTCTGCTAGGAGGGGTTTTACTGTATTTATACCATTCAAAGGAACAAGTGTATCACATTTGGTGCTTGAATGGTTTCGATCATTGTGCTATTATGTGTCACCACTATAGCAAACACTGGCCATATTGGATTGGACTTGTGTTGTGAATTTGAAAAAGTTACTGCGGTATCAAAAATGTAGGTTTTTTTTTTAATATGGAATTTTTACAATAAATATAGGATTTAGAGGAAAGATACGATGTTTTTTCCTTTACAAAAAATCTAGGATCCATAGAAAATATAGGCTGATGTCTTTGACCCCTGCAATTGTTAGAATTTAAAACAAGTTCCAAATTAAAATTTAGCCATGTTAAGAGCTTACTTTGGCATCTTCACAATGTACTCCTGGACGCTAGAAGCACTTGAAGATGCTCCCTGAAAACATATTAGAATATGTGGGAAAATGATATACACTACAGTAAAAACAAATCATTTAATATTTTCAAACAAGTGATGAAGCACGAAAAGAAAATGTTACTGAATTCCAATAACCGCAAAACTCAAATGATTTTATTTACTCATCAGAAAAAGAAAATAGGGAAGATCTATGTCAATAAGTTTTAATGGGGTTATACAAATGACAACATGAATTTGTGTTTGGTCTCTAATAACTAAAAACTACGAACATGTGGTTTTGAAGCATTAGAACTCTCGGCCATTTTCTTTATATTTTAACAGAAAGTATATGCAAACTTTTTCCAGCAGGTTTTCCACTTAAAACCTTATAAGACTTATGTCATAGCAACACATCAACGACGAACTAACAACGAAAACGAAATCCGAAAATGAAGCAAACAAAACAAAAAGCTGTTATGTTGCCATGAAAATTTATTATTATATTTCTACGTTGTTAGGAAGAGGTAGGCTCATATAAAATGATTCAGACTGAAATTTATTACGCTATTTCAAATACTTATTCATTTTTCGAAAACAAGAGTTCCTAATTGTATTTATTATACCGCACATTAAAAAATAAATTTCAGAATGAAGTCTTCTTTTTAAACTGGAACCGTAGTATCTATTTAAAGATGGCGATTTGATGTGTAAACAAACGTCGGATACTATTAGATGAATTGATGTTTTCTCTATAAAGATATTCCTAATTAAATCTTTTTACACTCTGTTTCCTAAATGTGATTCTTAGGTTTTTATTTTTTCAAGAAAATCCTACTCACATCGTTAATAAAGGATGTCATTTAAAGATTTGAGATGTAAGTTAGTACTTAAATGAACATGTTAGTTATCCGAAATATTTATTAAAATTGAAATAAGCTAATTTTTATTTAAAAAAAAAACGCTATTTTTCATAAATCATCACTGTATTTATTTAAACATGCAATAATATTTATTAAACCATTTACAGCATTTACGGAAATGATGAGAGCTTTAGGATACCCAAGGTTAATATCTTTAGAAAATTTTCGATATCCAAATTTTACTTTAGTTGCTGAAATATTGCAGTGGCTTGTTAAAAGGTAATGTTGTAGGAGGTATTTTAGTTTCACTTCTGATCTTGTAAAAGTTTTATTCTTCCCTTCTTGGATATTAACATAGTATAATTAATTTTTAGATATGATCCGAATGCCGAACTTCCCGATGACATTGATACTGAGCAAGATAGAGTTATATTCGTTAAATCAATTGTACAATTTATGGTAAGTCTAAATCATAAGCCGAAAGGCAAATGTTCTCTCATTTGACAGGAAATTAGCCTCCATCTTGGCTATTGCCTGTCCCAGACTGATAAGTCCATAACAAGGACAGAACTGCAGTATCTGGACGTCAATACCCCAGGCTGTCAGTTGTTGCATGAATTTTTTTATTCAATATATAAAACTACTGTTGTTCCAGAAGCTATTTTTGTTTGTTGGAAAAAGTGTAAGCAATAAAACCTTTGAAGTTAAACCAAAATAAGGCATATCTTTGTAATGTAATTATGCTTCATTTAAAACTTTTCCTATTTTTTGGCTGTGATTCTGCAGTTTTGAAAAGAAGCGTGTTTAGAGTTTACTTTTGATCTGATGTGGTAAGTGCTAGTAAACAAAAGGTAAAAGCATTAGCAGTTTTTTTTTTCTTTGAAAAAGTTTTTAAAATTTTTTTAATCAAGCTTCTACCAGCATTTGGTTAAAACCTGGTAAAATTTGTACATGCTCTTTTGTTGCATGTTAGTGTATTTATTGTAATTGGTGTATTATTATGTAACGTAACATTTTGTATTTTTGGCATTTAGTGCAATTTTCTACAAATTTTGGCCAAAGTCAACAATAATTTGACTGTAAACTGACCTTTTTCTGTTAGCTTGAGATTAACAAGTTAGCCAATCAAAAAATAGTGAAGGGGCAGATGTAGAAATTATCTATTTGAAAGCCAAATTACGTCCATTTGCATTGCAAACATGGTAGGCGCGGGGGCTTCGGGGTGCAATGCAATGCAATGTACAGCATGATTTAGAAAAAAAAAATAGCCTACCTTAGGAAGTTATCTTTAAACGTGTTTTACTCAAAACTTCAAAATATCCACTTGCATCCCTTTGCTTCTCACTACCTCAATTGTAGACCATCTTTGGTGACTTTGGGAGAAAGCCCTGAGGTTACCAAAAGTAGAGTCAGGAGGCTCATCTCTAAAATAAATTGTATTTGATGTTCTAAAAATATGACTTTAGACTGCGTTAAGAAATGGTAACAGTCATAAGGGGTCAGAGGTTTTGGCTTTCCACTCCAAATCTTTCTTGGTTTTAATTCATTTTCAAATTTTTTAGAAAAAAAAAAGTACAGGGGTTCTACTACAAAAACTACAGAAATTTCTAAACTACCAAATACAATTCCGTTTCTCCACAGTGCCTAGGATTTTTTATGAAGCTACACAGCCAACAAGACTTTTTTTTATGGTTGGAGGGGAGCCCGCATATAAGTTTTTGCCCCAAGGCCCAGTTGAGCTCTCGGCGGCCCCGAGTAGGGCGTTACGATTAATGTGACCAGATTTTTCAAACCAAAAATCAGGACAGTTCAGGAGAAAGGCAATCTCAATTTTTCCTTTTTTTTTCCTGAATGTCATCATAAAAATGCAGAATTTCAGATTCCACATGAAAAATAATTTTTATTTGAGGCCTCGTCTCCCTCCTCCTCCTGCAATGTAATTCAATGGTGTCAATTACAGAACTTTATCACACTTAACATTTTTGAGTAGGCATCATATTTGGTTCTGGAAGCTATTCTCATTAGCAAATTTTTATTGCCTCTCAAAAATATAAAAATTCTTTACATAAATACAAAAATTTAATCTTGGTTATAGGAACAGATTCTAAAATTAATAATGAATATCCCCAAGAGTGATGAACAATCTAGTTGATTCTTAGTTTTTCTCACTTAGTACACCTTGAAGAGAAAATCTGGACATTAGCTGCACTTCAAGGGGAAAGTGAAACGTTTTAACAGGACTTTTGGCCAGCAGAACTGAATGAAAAGGTGGGACTCTACTGCCAAAATCAGGATGTGCAGTCACTTTAGTCATATTCCCGCTTAATTGACCAAAGAGTGGCTAAAGCTGCATTTTAGGGACTTATATTTCGAAAATTTACCCCCTTAACTATGCCCAAAAACGATATTTTTGGCCCTTTTTCTAAAAATGCCCCCCCCCCCCAAAAAAAAAATTAATTTGAATTTTGACAATTTAAATCGAGTTCACGAGTGTGTGTGTGTGTGTATATAGGAGTGTGTGTTTGTGTGCAGACATGAGTGTGTGGGTATGTATACACATGTGTGTGTATAGGTGTGTATGTATGTGTGTGTGTATGCGTGTGTGTGTAGGTGTCTGTGTGCTGGTATGTGGGTGTGGGTATGTATACACATGTGTGCGTGTATAGGTGTGTATGTATGCAGGTGTGTGTGTAGGTGTTTGTGTGCAGGCATGAGTGTCTGAGCATGTAGGTGTCTGTGTGCAGGCATGAGTGTGTGTAGGTGTGTGTGTATTTATGTATGCGTGTGTGTGTAGGATATGAACGCAACCTGGAAACGGTGTTCGCAAGAGGAGCAGCATCGTGGGGTCGGTCGACGGTGGTGCTGCAGAGGGTGCTGGCAGGAAAATAAAATCATAGGAACGCCAAAAACAGTCAAATGAGAATAATAAGCAATGTGATTGCTCAAAAAAAAAAAAAAAAAAAACAGAAGCTGAATTCACCTTATCATACACAAGCTGTAGTTATTGCGTTATACAGTGAAAAGTTGTTAAACTTGATGGTCGAAGAGCGTTAATTGGTAACACTAATCAGTGATATATTACAGGTAACAAAAGCTTACATAAAGTTGAATGCAAAGAAATTATATATGGCTGATGGATATGCAGTGAAGGAACTCTTGAAAATTACATCTGTATTATATGAAGCAATGAAAACTAAAGTTGAGAATGATTTGGAATCATTGGATGATGACTCCCCTGGGAATCATAGTTTTGATATTTCAGCCAAGGTAAAAAAAAGTCTGTGTTTAGTTTTTCTATTGTATTTACATTACTAAGTTTATATTACTAATTGTGATCAAATTTTATGATTTAAATAAATACATTCACAGTGTTAGAAATTGCTGCTGGTCCACTGGTCCCAGACCAGTGAAACTTGCCCCTATAGGGGGGCAAGTAGGGGCTCAAGCCCCCCCCTTCTAGAAATTAGAACTTCTTTGCTTTCAGTACTTTTTTCTTTGCAAAAATATAAAAACATTTCTTCACCAGCCATTAATGAATCATTTATTAAAAATGTCACACTTTAATCTGTACTGAAATCTGTTTCTATGGGGGGAAATATCCTGCTAAACCGTGGGGAAAATATCTGAGCCCCCCCCCAGACGTGGCTCCAAGGGAGGGGCAGGGGGGGCAATTGCCCCCCTGTCGGAAACGTCTTGCCCCCCCGTCGGGGAAAATTTAGTATTTCGTCGGGGAATCTGTTTGCTTTGGCGTTTATCGTAAATGATAAAAATTTTCTCATATATGAACTCGAAAAAAAAATTAGTAGAAAAAAAGTAGAAGTATCTTATATATATATATATATATATATATATATATATATATATATATATATATATATATATATATATATATATAAAGGAAACAAAAAATAAATCCCCTTTGAGGCAAGGTTAGCCCGAGTCCGTATAACGTCGTCCAGATGGTGACAAAATATAGCTATTGCTTCGGGGGAAATGGTGTGTTTTGATCCTTGACATTTCTGTTTGTCGATGCAGGGTGTCGATGAGCTGGTTTTGACCTCAGGGTGTCCACTTAGACTAAAAGACTACCACTTAGACTACCCTCCCCGTCCCTGCAGAATGTAGTGGTGATTACCAGTCAGGCCTAAGGCGTCGTCATCGGGTTACGAGATAAATACGTACCGAATGACAATAGCCGAGACGAGAGGAGAGGGGGGGGGGGGGGTCATGGGAGAAAAAACATGCTTCGGAGATTTTTGCTTTTCTATTACATTCGCTAAACAGCTCTTCATCAGCATGTCAAGTGTGCAGACCCAGACGCACTCATTGGTACGTTTTAAAGTACTTTATTTTCACTCAGAAGTTACAAGTAAGTTATTACTATAGTTATTTACAGCTTTTCTGATTATTGTTGGATTATTCTGCAACAAAACATATCGATGAGTAAACTATCCTTTTACCTCATACAAGGAAGTGTACTAAAGTATGTACTAAAGTTAATGTTTTAATTTTTTAGTGTAATGATGTCTTGTCGGCAAATGCTAAATGCAGGAAAAAAATTCTTTGGACTAATATAATAAAAGCAAATAGATGTTTAACATTTTAAATACATTTTTCTCAAAAACTTAGATTGATCTTGTTTGTAGACTGCATAATAGTTTTGTTGGGAATGAAGAAGAAATGAGAATGATTTACTAAACATTGGGCTTGGCGAATCAACACACCAAACAATCGTTGGATTATTAAACGTCGGGTTGGTGGCATCGGGCGTCGGGTTGGTAACATCGGGTTTGTGTTCTTTTTGAGAAAAATGTCTGGGGGAGGGGGAGGGGCGAACCTTTTGGAAAAGGGAAAATTAAAGAAATAAATAAATCATGTGTTAAAAGCAATTGAAAACATACATTTTGCTTCCAAATTTATTTTCTTCAGATGTTATCATGTAGTCGAAACTCATGTTTCTAACTTTAAAGTAAAAGCTGCACTTAGCCCAGACCGCTGTAATCATTTGATCGGACCAAGTCCAATTCAAAAGTCAACATTGCTCCTTCGAGATCGATCAAACCATCTTACAGACTGATACCAGACTCAATCTTGTTTAAGTTTTTTTTTTTTTTTCAAGCTATATTCTATTTTTTTTATTACGCTTTTTTTTTCCAAGTACTAAAATAGTGTAAAAAAGCAGTGCTGCGCAGTCAGAGTCGGACAGATTTTGGAGACAAAGAGTCTGAGTCGGCATTTGTAGGTTAAAAATTCCAAGAGTCGGAGTCACTTTCCCTCAATGCCTGTAACACTGCCAGTGATCGCGGGGGTCGGAGTGAGAGTTGGAATCGAACTGATTTTAAGGTAAAGGAGTCGGAGTTGAATTGTTTGTCGGTGAGTTGAAGGGGTGATTAAAAACTAATTGTATCGAAAGCCAATGTGAGCAAGAAGCAATGAGTTGTCTTTTCGTTTCCCGCGCTGTATCTCTCTGTCGACTGCTGTCATTGGTTTTTCGAATCAAAAACAATTTTTACTGTGTATTATCTTAATTTTTGAAAGAGTTTATAACTTAAAAAAAGTTTTGTTTGCCTATTTCTGTCCTGATATTTTTGTAGTTCCAACTACATCTTATAAGGCTTCAAAATGCAGAATTTTATATCTATTTTTCAAAATTTCCTCCGGGGAAGAAATCCCCGGGCCCCCTACAATTGGGAATATTTTGTACTCCACTTACTTAAAGGGGAGTCATGTGTCACTTTCTTGATAACATTTCCCCTCTTAAGGTCAATCTAACACAGGACATCAGAAAAAACACATTAAAACACGATCATCAAAAATTAAAGTATTGCTGTATGTATCAGATGAAAGAGACAGACATAGTAAAGGAGAAAAAAAAATTAAAAAAAAAGCCTCTCTCTCTCTTACACCACCGAGAGAAACGTTGTTAAAACTACAAAAGGGGTCTCATACCTAAAATAGCTTAGGGCCCCGTTAAATCCAGCCCTGAGTTTGAGTCGGCTATTTTCCCTCCGACTCCGTAGATCTGCAAAAATGGTCCATGTAGATAAGTTTTGAGGTAAGACTTTGAATTTGCATCCCCCCCCCTTAGTCTGGAAAGTGAATTAAAACTTGAAATTTGAAAGTATGACAGATTTCAACTGGCATGTTCAATAAAAAGTTTGAAACTAATGGTTATGCATTTTCGAATTATGAATGCTTCAAAAAATTTGAAAAATAAAAAAGTTAGGTATATAGTTAATTTAAAAAAAAGAAAAACCTTACACAAGAGAAACTTGTGCAATTAATGTTAATTACTTTGATACTTAATAGGTTTGTTTATGGCGTAATATCGTCGGCACTATGCTGAACTACCGAATGTGAAAATTGGCTCTTTTCAGGAGAGCCGAAACAATATTTTTGTCCACCAGACGCTTTAGTTATTTTCAATGTTTTGATTTTTATAAATAACAGTAAATAAGTGTAAATCTTATTGTTTGAAGTACAGTAAACTCTCGATTATCCACGAGCGGATTATCCGCGAAAGTCTCAGAAGAAGAAAAAAAAAATAGTTAACTTAATCCTTGTGGAGAAAATTTTTGTTCTTCAAAAACACGGATCTGAAATCAATTCGTCCCAGATTTTTTTTTCCCTTTCCCATGACAAGTGCTCCTTCTCAAAAAACGTGAAAGTCGTTATGCATTTTCATCAACTTCTCTTTGACACGTGCCTCAAGGGAAAGCGTTCAGCTGATTTCGGTAAAACACATGTGTTTACTGAAGACCCCTAGTTTATCCCCGAAGGAGCGTATGACATTATCCTTATCATCTGTTCCGATTGAGAAAGGTTAGGAAAACGCCTGCAGGTCTTCTGGGAATTCTCTGATGGGGGTGGTCTTTTTTGTTGTGGTCACTGTTTTCACTTCTGGGCTGTTGAATGTTTTAGGTTGACGGAAAGTTTCTACTCATGATTTAAATTTTAATTTATTCTAGTTCTGTAGAGCTTGAAATACAAATATTTTTTAATGCCGCATCTCTTTTAAACGTTTCACGTTTTATTTACAATACAATCATTCTCAAGCAAAAGATAATTTCTGTCTTCTTTACCTCTGGTTTTAAACCTTTTTCGCATTATCCGCGACTTTCGTTATCCGCGGTATCTGGGCCAATAATTCCGCGGATAATGGGGAGTGTACAGTAGTAATAGCCCTTTCTGAATACTACGGCAAACCATTGAATTTGAAAAACGAGATTCGCGATTTTCACCTTCGTTTGTACCGAGTTTAGCATAGTGCAGATCATATTATCAAGTTTCGTTTTTTTTTTTTTTTGGATTACACAAAACACACACACACACACACACACACATTACTTTCGTTTAGTACATTCAAAAACTTAGAACCAACGGTGAGCAGTTGAAGTCGGACTGATTTTGAGGCAAAGAAGTCGGAGTCAGGAGTCGAAGGTTTAAAAATTCAACAGTCGGAGTCGATCATTTTCCCTTAAAATCTGCAACTCTGCCAGTTTGGGTGGAATCAGAGTCGAAGGCTCTAAAATTCCCTGCGGAGTCGGTCATTTTTCTTCCGACTCCGCAGTCCTGCTTAGAACTGCTGGTGTGACTATTCATTTCAATAATTCTCGCTCACTACATTTTAACTTTTATTTTCTATTTCAAACACGCTTCGGCGGCCCACACATTTTCCTCCAAATAGCTGTGATTTGTACGATGATATTTTACCCGTTTCCAATTTCTATTTGTTATCAAATAAAATACTTGTAATGAGTTTTAGCAAACTAGGCTCTTCAAAAGATTTTCAATTTTTTCTCTTGATTCTGCTTTTGCGCTAGCAAAACTTAGTAGTTGTAATCGTTTTCCCTTTTCCATGCTTTCCCAAGTTATCCCGGAAAAATAATATAATGAAAGAAAATATAAATAAATTTAATTTTATACCTGTTCTGATTCGCGAGGTTCATCTAAATATAAAGCTAGGTATCGGACTCAAGTTTCTTCTGAATTTTTTAACTTAATATTAGTTACTCTTCTTTTGTTTACTTAAGATGTGAGTTTCTCTGCTCCCCAATAAATATTTTGAGCTAGTGGATGAGCACCGCTATAACCTTGAGCCCTGGAGTTTCCCTCCGTAAAATTTGTGTTTTTATAAGGTTTGATTACGGAAGGCGGGGGGGGGGGGGGGAGGAACCGTCAGTATCTTAATCGATCAATAACCCCATCACCCTAACGTTACCAAACATGACCTACAATTGCGTTTTCGATGCATCAATTTTAAAACTTTTTCGGGGGTGCACCTCGACTCTCACTCCCTATAAAATACCATTACAGATCGACGAAAATTTCGTTTATTGGACTTCAATTTCTTAAAATTCTTTGGGGGTGAGCACCCAAACCCTTCTCTCCATGAAATTACCGAAGATCATCTAAAATTGCGTTTTCAGAGCTACAATTTCGAAAATTTCCCGGGGGAGAACCCTCGGACCCCCCTCATTTCTACACGCACAACTAAATTCCTGTTGTTAAGTTTCTTTCTCTGCATAAAACTCTGTTGAACACACATTTATAATGATTTTACATCATATTCAGATTTTTCGTCAAATTCTAATTCTCAGACAGTTTTAGTTTATTGATCTCGCGATGACCCTGCTCACAAAAGCCTAGTTTCATGTTTTTCATTTTAAATTTAATTTTTTTCCCTACATATTTCATTTTATCTATTTTAAAATTTTTATTTTTTGCTTTTAATTTTTATAGGGAATTCGTGTTCTTAGACGCAAAGAATGATTAAATTCTTTGTCATTTGAATTAGAGGGGGCAGAGCCTGATTACCGCTGGTGCATGTGGGGCACAGGCCCCTCCTCTTAGATTTCAGGGGGGCCTAAAATCCCCTTAATTTATCATGTTAATTAAAAATAAATAATGATTTCACTCAGAATCTAGAGTACAATGATATCATTGATAGTTTTGCAAATGCCAAAACAAGGAAAAAATCTATTTGTTGATAAAAATTCGCCTTAAAAGTGTGATCTCTTTGCAAATCAGAAAACCACTCCAAATTTAGTCTGTACTTACTATTAAAAGTTATATGATAGATCATTTTGGTATTTACGGTTTACTGCAACGGGCAAAGTTTAACCACATTTACATATTTATCGTAAACTACTAAATCTCTTCTACTTTTTAAATGTATATATTACAGTGATATGAGGTACCACCAAATTTAGTACGGTTGTGTAAGAACGCAAGTATCGAAATATTTTATTGCTTCAACATATAAAAAAAAGCTGGAATGGGGGGAGGGAGGGGCGGCACAAAATGAATTTCCTGAAATAGAAATGTGCCCCATGTCTAGTGTCAGGATGATCAGGCTCTGGGGGGGGGGGAATCTTGCAAACTAAAATTTGTCTATGCCCCCCTGTCGGGCAAGTTTGCCACCCTGTCGGGGACTTCCTAGCGCCACCACTGCCCCCCCCTTAAAATTTTGTATATGGGGGCCAATACTCATCAGTAGAAGAATGTTTTACTCTTTGTTTATTTGAGTACCCATTGTTAGTTTACATTTTGAGCTTAATTCGCAATACAGTAATTTTGCACTTTCAAGTATCCATACTTATGTTTGTATTAATACCCACAATTTAGTGTTTTATTTAATGTTTAATAAATTAGTTTAAAATGAAAGTTATATTTAACTTAATAAATGTAATCATAAAGTGCAAATAATTTTAGGTGCAAACATATTACTGTTAAATTTAAAATAGATCAATGACGTTATCTGCGGACCAGTACACATTCCAGATTATTTTATCTGAAGATCAGTGTATATCTTTTCTACATAAACCATTGACCTGTGTGATTCTTTTATAACTACAGTGAAACTTCTAAAGAGTAACTACCTTCCATTCCAAAAACGTAAGTTTTTGAGAGAGATGGTGTCTCAGAGCAGTATCAACATTAGTTTGCTCAAATAACATAAAACAATTTTTTTTAGTAAACAATGCTTAAAACAAATATTTGTTTTTCATTAGCTGAATGCTGCTTATACAGGAATGTGCCAATCACCGATCCTGAGCCAAACTGGTCCAGAAGACCGCTAAATGGACTTTTCCTGCTCCAAAATCGAACAAACTTGCGCCAAAAGTGCAATTTTGCAATTTAATGTTGCAGTTCCTTCGGTATATTTGGCAGCTTTTGAAAAATATCATCAAGTTTATGCATTTGGAGCATGTTTTTACGATTTTTTGCGGCATTTCAAAATCCAATTATATCCGCTTTTGAAAAACTCAATCATTTTAATTTTTTATGTGATTATGTTCCTTTGACTTGAAAAATTTTGTGATCATCATTTTCAACCTTTCATGTTTTTGTTTTCAGAATAAGAGGACTTGTAATTTCGTCTTCTTGTCACGCCCACTCGAAAATATCAGTCCAGTTGCATCCAAATTGATTTAAGCGAAAGCCATCTGTAAAAATTAATATTGTTCACCAGTTTTTAATCTTGGGTTTCTTTCTGTTTTAGGACATAAAATTATCTTTAATTTTGGTTGGCGACACTTAAGATAGCAAAAATTGGCAATTCTAATGTTCTGGTAATGAAAATGTAAACATTTTAAGTTTCTCAGATTCAGGCACTTTCTCCATATTCTTAATCTGTCTTAAAATTTTTATTTATTTATTTATTTTTTTCTTTTCTCACATTTTCATATTTTTTTCACATGTATTTTAAAATACCTTTCTTATGATATCATTTCTCAAAATCATTTTTTTTTCATCGTAATTTCATTATTAATTTTGTGATTATATATCAAACAGTAAAAAATAAAAAGTATTAATGTTGCCTTTGCTTAATCTTCAGATTTGTTAATCAAGTAGTTTAATATATCGACATACATGCCAAAATAATAATAATAATAACAGTAATAAGATCTAATATATATAAATAACTTACACAAATAAAAAAAAGAAAGAAAAAGGGTAATTAATAGCTCTTTAAACTCACTTGTAACTTGTTGAAGTAAAGTTTTTAAATTTAACCTTTTTTTTTTTTTTTGTCGTTTACATCGCAATATTTTTGTCGCAAATACGTTTTAAAAATAGCTATCAAAGCACTATAACTTAAATGTACAATAAAGCAGTGATGTGTATGTCACAGATGCTTCTGTGGGAAATATATCAGGGCTCAAAAATTATCTTGTCCGATGTGTCCGGGGCGTGTAAAAATTCCGATCAGTAATGAATCTTTTATACCTTACATGCCTGGCTGGGCATGAAATTATAATAATTTTTTAATTAAATATTGGTAATTTTAATGATGACTTATTAAGTACTATTTATTTAAACTTTTTTCAATGTTTTATATTGAAATAGTTCTTGATTCACATATAAAACTTGTAAATTAGTTTTTTGTCTAATTAATTCTATATGTCAAATTCAAATATTTTTGTTATAATACAATTTAAAAACTGAGCATGCAAAAATTTTATTCGGGTATGTATTTTTTAGACAAACATGCTCAGTGGGACATGTCAAATTTTAAAGATTTTTCCAGCCCTGAAATATACATAGTTGTTCCAAATTGATGCAAAATTTAAATTTTTGCTGCTGCAAGCTGCTCTAAATTTGCAATTTTACTGCTCCAGGCAGCTCTAAATTTGCAATTTTACTGCTCCAGGCTATTCCAAATTTGCTGTTTTACCGCTTCAAACTATCATTTTCCTGCTCCCAAGATTGCTCCAAAGCGAGTTTTGGTTGGCACATCCCTGCTTATAGGAAATATGGATAAAACATTTCTTAAAGAAACATACTTTTAAAGTATGACAAAATTTTGAATTATTCTTTTTCTTTTCGATTTTTCAAAAATTCCCTCAAAGTTTCTGTTTTTGTATTTTATTTTGTTTTCAAAAAGCAGCATTTTTGTTTACCTTATGCATGTTCTCTGAATTCAACATAAAATTAAATCATTTGAAAGTTTGGTGGTGTGAATTTGGTGGCTATCATCATAGAGTCTACCTGTTGAATAACGTCAATAGATAATGCTCTCTTGTCCATTGACTCTATCAGTGCCTGAAAGGTAATTAATATTCTAAGCTATTTATTCTTTTACGAATTAATATGTAAAGAGGAAAAAAGCTGGAAAATATTCAAATCTGGGCATAGGTAAAAATAAATGTATGTGGGTGTGTGTTCCTTATACAAATCCAGTTTGTGTTAGGTCTTTGCTCATGTCCTACCTTGTCTACTCATTTGAATACGTTGAAGAGTTTAAATATCTTGGAAGTGTCATCACTAAAACAATGATATTAGCGTTGAAATCAATTGCTGCCTGGCTATGGCAAACAAATGCTACTTTGGTTTGAAAAGCCAATTAAAAAGTAAACTTCTTCGCCAAAGTACAAAAATAAACCTATACAAGACCCTTTTAAGATCAGTCCTAACTTATGGCAGTGAGTGTTGGGCTTTAACTAAAGCAGAAGAAGACAAATTGATGGTTTTTGAAAGGAAAATCTTGAGAAGAATTTTTGGTGCTGTCCAGGAAAACAACAGATGGCGCACTCTCTATAATTTTGAGATATATAAAAAATTCTATAAACAGCCAGATATTATCCACTTTATTAAAGCCAATCGCATCAGATGGCTGGGGCACCTCTTTAGACTGGGTAGTAGGGACTCAACCCATAAAGTCACCTTCACAATTCCAGATGATGCACACAAGAGATGCACCCACCAACCAGATGGCTGGACTGTGCCGAAAAATACTTAAAAACTGTTGGCCTCAGTGGATGGAGGAAATCTGTTTCTGACAGGGCGGGATGGAGGAAACTGATTGAGACGGTCTTGGCCTGCCCTAGGCTCTAGTGCCGAAAAAGAAGTTAGGTCTTTGCAAAATTTGGCACAGTGATCCTTTGATTCTCAGGAATCCATATAAGAGGGGTTTTCAAATTTTTTAAAAATCCAAAGTGGACTAAACTTAAATTTTAAATCAAAATTGTTTTTTTTTTTTTCTGCACGTTGATGTGAAATTTTACAGTAGTTCTTTTTTCTTTTATTTAAGTCTGTTTCTTAAATATGCGTCACTTGACACAACTTTTATTTTAGAGGTAGACCATGCGTTACAGCTAGTAAGAGAGAAATTTGGTCACTAACAGAGGGTTGCCTAGTCTGTCCTAGAGATCTTTTAACATTGAGTCAATTGGAGAGAAAAATCGGCACTTTGGAAAGTAGGTTGTTGACGGAGGTGATCGCTGTATAAAAGTCATAGAAGTTTCACTGTATTAATTTTCACTGTGTCCCTTTTTTGTCAATAAATGAAAGTAATGATTTTGTTATTTCCACTTTAAGTCAGGAGATTTAAAAGTAACTCGCCACCTTGCTTCTGAAATTACCGTCAAAGGAGCATCTTTATATGATTTACTACTGAAAGAAATGGATTTACGAGTGAGTTTTTGCTGTTAAGTTTCTGTTCTTCTATTCGTTTTTTAGAAAGATACTGTGTTGAAATATTTTATTGTTTTATCATTCATGCAGGAAAGTCGATCGTCAGTCATATCAAAACAGCTGGATATAACTGAAATTGAACAAGGTATTAAGCAAGCAACAAAAGGATTAGAAGTAAGTTGAGTTAAATGTTTTCTTTAAACGAGCTTTTGTGTGCATCCCATGACTTCCTTTTATTCCAATTTAATGTCATTTTCTCATTATTGGCAGTTTTAATGTGATTCAATAGTTTACTCTCTAAATATCACCAACAGTGGCCAAATTGAAATCAGACTTTTTTTATGAAAAAAAAATCGCCAAATTTATCTACAAGTTGGAGTCAAAACTTGGCGACCAAAAGACTGGTGATATATCGCCAAGTGTCCACCAAATTATAACACCACTTGAGTTTACATCAAAATTAACAATGATTTCCCCCCAAAAAGGGGCAAAAGACCCTTTCAGAAACACCTGAATGCAACCAAAAAGGGAGGTGCACATCTAGCCCCCACTAGGAGTCTACGTACCAAATTTAAACTTTCTAGGACATACCGTTTTTGAGTTGTGAAAAATACATACACATACGCACATACATAGGTACACACAGACCTCACGAGAAAACTCATTGTAATTAACTTGGGAATCATCAAAATGGATATTTCGCGTGTGTATACGTTCTTAGGCATTTATCCACATGTGGTCGAGTCGAAAGAAAACCTCATCATTCATTCGGGGGTGAGTAAAATGGAAATTAAGGTTGATTTTTGAGTGAAAATTTTTTTGTGAATACAGTACTTCCTTTTTTGTAAAAGGAAGTAATTAGGAACGGTAATTGCACTTTTTTGATATATCATTTATAGATTGAATGATCTCTTAGGTGTATCGCAGTGACTGTTTCAAGTATTTTGAATTGAAAAAAATCCATTTAGACGCAGTTATTTCAACAAGTTTTCCCTAATTAATATAAATAAAAATGTTGGTTCATTTTCTTGATACATGTGTTGTTTGCTATCTATGATAATGCCAAATATGCTACAAAAAAAAAAAAAAAAAAAATCTCAAAACCATTAACCTGTAAGTATTCTCTCAATATTTAGGTCTAAGTCTTAGTGCATAATAATTTTAGTTTCTGACCATAATAAAACAAGAATAACTATCCGAATTCCATCATAATAATTAGTGGTTACTCAACGCCACTAGAAGAATACAACACACATCAATTCTAACAAGTATTGTTGTTGTGATTTTCTTTAAACAAATCTTTTTAGTCACCTAATGACTTACTTGTACAGAAGTAGCTAGATCACGTTTGGGAATAATTCAAAAATTGGGATTATGGCGTGATCACAAATTTTGGGAAATTATCATTTCATTCTGGCAATACCAGCAAGGCATGTATATTAGCTCTTAGTCATTGGCGACAATTAAGTAAAGTACGAAGAATTCCAATCATTGAAAATCTTCCCTAATATATGTACAGCAATAAATATCATTGAATTTTGAATAATTTCTTTATGTACACTATTTGTGTAAAAAAAAATACTTATCTGTCAGCTTTTAATATTAGGAAGAAATCAAGAAAACAAATAGCATGATTGAAAATATTGCTGCTGATGAAGCAAATTTAGAAGCCAAAATTGAGAAAAGAAAACTTGATTTAGAAAGAAACCAAAAAAGATTGCAAACTTTAAAATCTGTCAGGTTAGTGATTTTTCTTACATTTTTAAGTAAAAATTTGAATTTATTATGAAACTCAAAAAGATTACTTATGTATCTTTAATTTATCATTTGCATTTTTTTCCAAACAGAACATTTTTTTCCCCAACAGAATTAAAGTTAAAATAAAATAAAGTAATATATCCCCAAATTTAAAATCAGAATTTAGTGTCTTCATCACATTATATTATTTTTTTTAAAAAGTAATTAATGTTTTAGAAAGTTGCTCTTTCTTTTTGAATCAAGGTACTGTGTACATAGAATTTTAAATATGGGGCAAAAGGTAGACTAAATTAAAAATTTGAATTAATGTCTAATGAATCAATAATAACAAGGTCTTAGGTATTTCTTGAAGCATCACTAACCTAAATGTTAATTAAAAAATAATTTCTTCCCAAAATTTTCAATAAATAAAAATGTTTTAATCAAATAAGAACGTCTGCATACAAGTATATGCTAATAGCATTACCAATCAGTTTTTTCTTAACCAGCAGCTGTACGTGCCAGCTTAGCAATGTAATAAAGACTTCAAAAATCTGTCCTTTGTTTATTGATTATTGCAATTGCTTATTCATTGCAATAATCAATATATATGCAATAATAATCATCACAAGGAATGTAGTTCAGTTTTTTAATGTAATTTTGAAATGTTTATAATGGCTGTGGGAAGTATGAATCACATAAAACTTTATTTAAAAGACACCATTGCGACAAATTCCAGACTCCTAAAAAAATACCTTTGTGCCAAATTTGATGAAGATCCAATGCAAGATATAGATGTGTTTAACATACATATATACACTCTGTTTTATTTATATTTGGTTGAGTGATTGCTCTTTAGAGGATTTGTCTCACTTCAAGTACAAATTAATAGATTTATTTTAGACTTTTATACCTTCAAAAATGACAGTTTAAAAAAAAAAGAATCTGTCAAATACTTAAATTCATGTCAACGAGTTAGCATGTATTAAACATAGTTATTCCACAATGCAGCTTTTTGATATGTAAAACACGCCAGTAAAGAAGAATAGTAAATTGAAAGCAAAGAATTATTTTAAGCTTTGGAAGAAGTGTTTTTGACATTTACTTTGTTTGTCTTTGAAGTTGAGCTTGTGAAATTAATTTTTCTCTGAAGGCCAGCTTTTATGGATGAATACGAGCGCTTGGAAGTTGAATTAGAGGATCTTTATAAGAAATATGTAATGAAGTTTACTTGGTTGGCTTATCTGGAGCAGCAACTAGAAGAGCTTGAAAAAATCGAGCAAGAACTAATATTGGTAAGCCTTCTCCATTTGTTGAAATGTCTTATCCACATGAATTTACTTGATATAATTTAAATTTAATTGTGTAATTTTATAATAATTTAAAAAAAAAAGTAGACAGTCATTTCTTCAGAAGTAGTCACTTATTAACTCCTCCTGGAAACAACCGCCATCCCAACCTTGGTATCGTGCCTCTGGTCTAGGTAGAGCTGTGAGCTTTGGAAGGGGCCAGCAGGGCCAGACAGCTTTGTCTCAGCTGGCTTCTGGTGACCTTAGATCTCTAAGATTCTTTTTTTATTATTATTATTTCCAATGGCTGGCAGCAAGAAAAGGTTAAAAAGAACAAAATAGCAAAAACAAACACAGAACAAGGAACAATACAGGAACAATAGAGTGAAATATTTAGCTGCCGATACGCTCTCTTGCTTCCCAATAACGGTCACACAGGCTGCGTCTGGAAAGCTGGGTGCAAGTGTGCAGGTGACGAATGTCCATTTCATCGTTTGAATTGCAAAGGGGACAATTGGGACTCTTGACAATCCTCAAGCGGTGAAGGTGTTTTGGTAAACAGTCATGGCCAGTTAAAAGTCGAAACAAAGCTACTGACTCTGCTCTTGGTGCTGAAGGGACAAAATCACGGTTTATAAACCAAACTTTGTGGTTGCTTCTAGATTTTAGGTCTTGCCAAAAAAAAAACTCTTGATTTTTTCCTCATCTATAACTTTATTGCATTGTATGGGACTGGCTCATTTGGTAGTTGAACAGTAGCAGACCCCCTCTTGGCCAGAGCATCAGCTAGCTCGTTTCCTCTAATCCCACAGTGTGCAGGGATAGATTCTATTATGGTATTAAGATTATGTACCAAGTGCAGTGACAGCGAGGCCACTGCAGAGTTCTTACTCTGTTGTGTTGCCTTGTCACATGAGGACACACTGAACAGACCTGAGCTGGTGTTGGATAGATTGAGAACGAATGGACTCATGGACCTCATTTGATTTCAGACAGGGGAGTGCAAAGCAATTTTGGGATCCGTCGCAAATGACTTTGACGGGCCCCCTTTCATATTGTTTACCCCAAATTTTTTGCCCCTCATTTTAAAAACCTCGGGCTCTGGCCAACAGGTCTTCCTTCTCCTCCTGTGCACGCCCCTGATTTCAGATCAGTGAAGATTAGCAACACATTGATTGTTTCAATTGCATGCAATTAGCTCAGTGGCAGCGCTTCCATGCCACAGGTCCGAGTTCTATCCTCGGGTCGGACATGGTCAGCTCAGCCGTTCATCCCTTCATTGGCTTGATAAAATAAATACCAAACGTGCTTGGGGGGTTTCGCATTGGGCTGACCACCTAACCAGAGCTTCTGCCTAGCACCCCATAGCCCTTGATCAGGAAGACTGCGATGGGCACAGTAGGCCTTGGCCCCATGGGCAGTCCTGCCACTGGGTTTGGTTTTGCATATAATATATGTTCATGCAGTTAAACAACTATGCTCTTGGAATAAGCCATTCAGGAATTTTTCATTATTTTAACATAATTGGCATTTTTGTGTTTTCACAACTAATTAAGAATAATTGTGCACTTTGTTGTATGTATTTTCAATTTTAAATGCTCATACCAACAATAGCAGATGATGCATCCTGAATATGTTAGTATTTATTTTAGCAAAGAGAAGAAGTAACAAAGAGAATGGTAGAAAAGCTACGACAAGAAGATTTACTCCGTAGCGAAGAAAGTGGAAACTTGGATGATTTTCTGATTGTGAATGTTGAAAATGACGTGAATGCTCCGAGGGAAAAACCACGAAGGCCGCAACCTGCTCGTAAGTAAAGTTGTTGTTTTAAGCAAAAGTGTTAGCTTTCAAATAGAAAAATTCCCTGCAGTCTTAAGTGATCATTAGTTAGCACAATTAATAAAAATGAATTTAAAAGCGAAATTTTTGGAACTTAAAAAGTGTTGGAAAGTTTTACTCAAAAGTTGAAACTACATAACTTAAACACATAGAAAATATTTTGATTTTTTAAAATTGAGCATAAAATCTATATTGTGGCTGTCCATAATTGATGCCAAACTTTTTTGACCCTGCCCCTCCTCTTTGTCACATGTCACCATACTCCCTTCCTCCTACTTTGTCACGTCATATTTTTTAATTAACATCACATTTCTTGCTACCCACTCCCTCCCCCTTGTCAGAAACTCACAATTTCAGGAACCCACTCCCCAAAGCCCGACATCATTTGCGGATAGCCTTGTTTTGGAATTTTTGCTTGAGCACAATGAAAAAGTGGTTCAGTTAGTATTCCTTCATTTAGCACCGAATGTTTTTGCTAACTTGTATATTTTTAGTTTTTAGATACAGAAAATATAAGAAAATTAGAATTGACCTCGCTTTTAGCCTTTAATTTATGTGCGAGCTGAAACAGCCATGAAACAATGTAATATAATACATTATAATTATCAAACAATGTAATTTCTCTAGGCAGAACCGTATGTTTTTCAATGACTTGTTAATTTGTTTCAACTTCTTAAAATACAAAATACTGTATTATTTATTTTCAGCCTCAGGAGTTAGAAGAGATGCTCAAAGACGAGTATATGGTTCTATGAGTGGAGGTGATAAGGAAGTAAGTTGTATGTATTTTGTCGAAAGAAAAGGTTGGGAATAAAATATTCAATTTGTGGAAAATTATTAGCATTTGCTTCTGTTCTGCATGTATTTCCCCTTTGTTTTGTTTATAGTATCATTAACTGTGAAATATTCCTTCACAGGACAGTCTTGACTCCGATTCAGATTTGGACTTAGATGGTGAAGATGATGATGGGTCTGAAGTGAGTGATGATGATCAAGATCTTGAAAATCTCTCGGATCTTAAAATTGCCGTCACAGATCCTGCTCATGACTTCTGAATTGAATATAAATGAGATATTTTTATTTTGATAGAACAAATACTAAAAAAAAAAAAGAATTAGATAATAGAACTTTAGTAGGTTGGGAAAAACTTTGTTTATCTGGGAAACAACAAGATGGTGTGTTATATGTGGCATTGAAAATACAAAAGAACTTGTTTCTGATGATGCACTGATTATGCCTGTTTTAGCAATTGACATTTTATCAGCAGAAACATAACATTTTCATAATGCCAGAAAGAAATGAATTTTTCAAGACTTTTAATCCAATGATTAATCTGCTTATTTTGGAAACATTTATTTTCTTCATTAAATATTGCATTATTTAACCCCAGATTGCTCGCGCACCTCTTCGCTTTCAATCAAATTTCTCCCCACCTCTTTTTTGGAAGTGGATGATTCCTTGAGTAGCTGACCCATAGGTCATAACCTTGAAGGGGTAGAAACGGTGGGGACATTCTAAAATTAGTTTCTTTGGAATTGACTTCTACGGGTGTATCATACCCTGCGCAAGTATTTCTGCTACAGTTCTGAACTAAAGTATATGCAATGCTTCCAAGAGACTTAAAATTAAAACTAGGATCTAGTGAGGACATTGCATCCCCTGCTAAAAAAAGCAAAGTTAACGTACAAAAGTTGTACTGAAAGCCGCAATATATAAGACAAAAACCAAATTTGTGTGTGAAAAATGTGACAAAAACATTTACATGGACCATATGGCATGCATTTGCAAAAAAAAGGTAGAAATTGAATGCAAGTCTTTTAAGAAAGTATTTTATAACTATACTTTTTTTCTCTTATTTGCATTTTCAAACTTTTTGAAAAAAAATTGAACTCAAATACTAAAAAACCTCCTCGGGTATGAGATACCCTATGCGAGCAATCTCGGGTTAAAAATACTTTTGTTATACATGTTTGTTAAAATAATTATTATTATACCAATAATAACTTTTATTAAATGTTTAAAAAATAAATACAGGAAATATGAGAGTTTCTATTAATATACTCAAAATAGTTTTTGATACTTAAAACTGTTTGAGAGGCAGAAGTAAACAAAATAGAGATAATATAAATTTCTATTTTGTGCAATAAAATTTGTGTTTGTGCCTTTTATGCCATTGGTGAATTTGCTGTGATCAATCATTGAATCATATTGTTATATCTAGTCAATACATATGTAAAATGTTTAGTTCATTAAAAATATAAGAAACTTTTTGCACCAGTAATAGAATTTTAATAAATTACCTATATCATCATTTGTAGTTACAGTAAAGTTGTTTGTAGTTAAAGTACTGAGTGTCCAAATCAAACGTTAAATTTTAACAGTGGGTTTTTAAAAAAAAAGGTAAGTGCTACGAAGGTGATAAATAATCAAGTTTGGCAGCTGAATTCTTAAGAGTTAGAAGTAGAGAAGCCAAAAATTGTTCTCTGGTGTGCAGCATACAAATCGATTTGTAACAAGAAACTAGGGTATGATACACCCGTAGAAGTACAAATCGATCGGGTAATAAAAGACATCCACCCCAGGATAAGCTACTAAGGCTCTCACGTGGAAACGTACTGATTTTTTTGTAAAAAAAATTATGAGCATTGGTATATAATTCTACAATTTTCTTAAGCTTTTAAACTTTCTATTCAGTATAGCAAACTCTCCAAATTTGATTCAGACACCCTGTATATCTGTGAAGTATAATAAATTAAGGGGTCACAGTACCTTTCAAACATTTTTTTTTAAATTTAAGTAAATTTTATATTTCTTTGAAACCATAACATGCATACTTAGTTCGTAATCAATAATTTATTTTCAAAAGTTAAAAATATTGCCTATTTTTTTTTTTTAAATTCAAAAAATTGAGGAAATTTTCAATTTTTTAAAATTTTTAAGGCTTTTTCATTTTTTCACTAATTTAAAAAAAGTTTTTTGCTAAACGATCACTATAATCATCTCTAAAAATCTGTGCATTCATTTGCTTATGAGTTTATTAGAAAATTTTCTGTGATTAATTATGTAAAAAATCAAAGTTTTTTTTTAAAAATTTGGTTTTTAAAGGTTTAACATGCTCTAAACATTTGAGTAATTTATAAAATGCTTATCCAATGCACAGTTTTGTCAAATATGTTATCCCAATTGCAAAAAGCATTACTTTAAAGCTGTATCTTTAATAGAAAAAAATGCTTAGGTATTCTAATGACATGAAAACACAAAAAATCCATCATCGAGAAAAAGCAATTTCAAGTTTTTCTTTTGCATAAGAACACATAGCGAGCATGGCCGAAAAGCACTCATAACTTTTTAAATATTTGAACTAAAGCAATGAAACTTTCCCCCTGTGTTAAGAATGGTATTTAGTACTGAAATAAGCAATAAAATTTTTTTTGATCATTTCATCATTTTTGAGGTATTGTAACCCCTTAAAGAGACAAATCTATATGGCTGCCTCATCTTTTTTGCTGAACTAACCTGAATGACCTAGAGAGCAACCCTATCACTGGAAAAGGTATTTAGGTTCTACTGGGGTGGTGTAACATTACTCAGTGAATTGGATGCATATTATTGGAAAAACTATTAGTCAAAGAGCCTTAGTGAAAAGGGGCACGGAACAGGAGTCCTGTGTGTTAAATGTAAATTTCAAAACTTGCAACATGTTCTGGCATAAATTAGGTCTGTAAAAATGTGACACTTTATTGTTCACTTTTTAAATAAGTTTGAGAAACAGGTCCATTTCAGAGACCCTATGTTGCTAATTCATATTAACTTCCTGAAATCAATATTTTTTTTTCCGTGCTTCTTTTTTAGAAATGAATGCAATATTTGGAAATTTATATGCATTTTTTTTTAATGCTTCTCACACCTTTCTTGAAGTAATAGCTGTCCATAAACTGCAAGGCCGTATCCAGAATTTTTTTCCTGGAGGGGCCTGGATTCGCACATTGCCCTAAAACACACATACAGACATATATACATATAGACACACATCCACACATAAAAATATTTAACATAAAAGGTGTTTTTGGTCTCGATTTTTAATGATTCCACTGTTGGGCAGTTGTTATTTTTATTTCTTATTATTTTTTTATTCACTTTGTAGTGGTAAGGTTAACAGGATTGGGTCCTTTAAGTTGGAAGTAGAACATCCATAATTTCAGGGGGTCTGGGGGTTTCTCCCCCAGTAAATTGTTTTCAAAAATAGGTATAAAAATATATTTTGAGACCTTATATGGGGGTAATTGAGACTAAAAAAAATATTAAGAAAAATAGGCAAATTCTTTTAAAAGCTATGCATTCTTTTGCAAGTCAAGATCAATCAAAATAAAAATTACTTGCTCGACAAATCGTTGACATTAATACACAGAGAGGTAAAACAGGAGAGGGGAAAAGAGAAGCACATCTTCATTTGCTCATGTCAGCTTTTAATGTAGTTTGTTTTTGATCACTTCCCTAACACCCCCCCCCCCCTTTTTTTCATCAAATGCCCTACAGTATAAAAATTGTACAATGGTTTAAAAGAAATGGTGTAGAAATTCAGAAAATAAAAACGAAAGAGTAATATTCTGGCCATTTGGACAATTCATACTTTATTTTTTTGGTAAGAGACAAAATTGAAGAACTTTTCTAGGAATTTTAAAAACTTAAATAATTTTCAAAGACTGTAGAACAGTTGAAATTATTTAAAGCGCGTTGATTGCACAGTCTTAATGATTATAACTTTGTAAAGGTAAGGAATATTTTCCTACATAATCTAATAATATTTCTTAGAACCGAAGACATTTGATTAAGCAGGGCTGATTACTTGAAAGTATCTGCGTGTGTCATAAATTGCATGCAATTAGTTTTACTTTGATGCATTGAGAGGTTCATTTTCTTGACCGCTCTTTCCAGATTCAGCAACGCCTGCTTGAGGTTATTAGGAGTTCTTGCTATTGTTAATTTCATCAGCATATGCAATAATTTAGACAGATTTAGAGAAAATAGTTCCTCTTGTGTTGATTTTCGATTCTCTTTCTTTGAACACTAATGGGACATAATTAAAAGGTCAGTTCAGGCACAAAATTCTGCACTTTCGTAATGTTTTTGCAATAGGGAAGTTTCCGATTTTTCAATTTTATTTTTATATGATAGAGTAATATGTATGAACATCATAGGTGAAAATTTTTTTGCGATACCATAAGTAGTTTTTTTTAATTAATTTTTAAAGTTCAAGCGCTTGTGACATCAAATGGCATAGGGAGTGACGTCATGCACTCTTCCGATAGGGGAGAAACCGAAGGACGTGCATTCGACTTCGAAGACGAAACGTAAAAGGCTTATCAACTCGTGTTTCTGGAACATTAAACCTCTCATCCTCTCGGAAATATTCGAATATCTTCATTGATGTTAATTGAGGAAGATTATTTAGGTTGTGCTTTACCGAATCCGGCCTCCAGAGTGTGTTCAAAAGGAGTATTGAATTTCTAAAAAATAAAAATATCAGCGCGCTCAAAATGTCCCTAGCGAAAACAAGGGATCTTCGGCGGAAGGCTGCCCATTAGTGCCCTGTGACGCAAGCTCGTGACGTTTCAGAGCGCACTTTTGCGCATGGATTTTTAAAAATTCATTAAAAATCAATCACGCTGTTTTAAAATTCGCGATGGTGAATTTTTTTAGTTTTGAGGGTCAATTAACAATATCCAATAGCCAAAATATGAACATTTAATAGGTTGCAACTTCCCTATTATTAGTGTTTATAGAGGCAGAATAGCTCAATATTTCAGCAGTGCAGTTCCCATGATATGTCAAGCTGCTGAGGTTGTCCAGGCAAAAATAAGTCCACTGTGATATTAAGAGGTAACCCATGACTTTTGTCACTTCAGTGTGAATCCTTACAAAATTGGCTTACTCATGTAAGCGCAAATATCAGTAGGGTTTTCTTATTTTCAAGCAGACAGTAAATGTATTGTAAAACAAACATATTATTTCATTATTCTTGTGTTTCTTTTTACTACAATTTTACATGTTCCATAACTTTCTCAAACTGGATATTTTAACAATGCCACAATTGTTTAAATCTTTACAAAATCAAAAAGCACTAACTCATAGAAAACAAAAATTGTTCTGCGGGATAATTTTTAAAAAATCATTCCCAGGTATGTCTTTCATGAAAGAAAAAGCAAGAAAAATTATTTGTTAAAAAAATAATTTTATTGCATCAAGAAAATAGCCAAGAATAAAACTTCTTCATTTATCAAAATATATAAAACAAATTCTATTTTACAGGGAACAACATTAAGCACAAAATATTTCCTTGCCATCTTTTAATATAAAAATACTTTACTGTAAAAAACTTCTTTTAAAATGAGGTGCTTTAAAATGGGAACAAATATTAACATATATATCGTACATACGGAAGTAACATTTTGCTTTTTGTTTTTTACAAATAAAATTGAAAATCAATTGAATTTGTTAACCTCACTGGTGGACCCAATAATATGTGTTAAAAATGATATTAAACAATGTATTTTTCCATGTTGGACAGACTTTGCATTCGTTAAAATAATTTTTATTGTTAAAAATTCAAATATCTCTTATTGGGTCTAATAATCATCAAATCCAGGAAGAGGAAATAAAGAAGCAAAGTTCTGAATTTCAGTTCTGAGTTCTGTTATTCTGTTTTGGAATTCAGGATCTTCTGCAAGTTTAGCCTTAAAATCTTTCAACATTGGTCCACTCCTAGATTTTACGTCTAGTGCTAACTGAAGACCTGGCGGGAAAACAAAAATGTCATTGCAATTTCTTTATTTATATTAACATAACAAAACATTTACAACAACCTCTATACATCCAACTTTCTCATACTGAAATTTTCAGTAAATCAAACCTTTAACAAATCTCCACATTCATTTCTTAGAAAAACTTTCTCTGTATCGAAATATTCTTTCTAATATGTTGGGATATTCTAATCAACTTTAAACTGTCAGCCTCACAAAAATCTAAGTCAACAGAAAAAAAAGTAGCTCAGTTGGAGTGACTACAAACCCTTCAATGCAACTGGGATTAGGGATAGAGAAATAAATGGTTATTTCATTCTAAAATTCAGAAATTTCAGAAAGTTTTTTTTTCAAATTTCGGTGCTGACCAGTCCAGTAAACTTTTATTTGGCAACTTTTTTGTGATACTTTTCCTCTCTCCTAAATCTGCTTCGATTTAGTGAAAAAATATAAATATTTCCTAGTCACTGAAATATGAAAGGTTAGTTTCAGCTAACTCAAAACAGTGGGAAAGGGGGAAGGGGGATTTAACTTGGCTAAATACACAGCAGTGGATTTCCCTTCCCTTCACATTTTTCTAAATAATAATACTAATAACAATGAACAATTCATTTTTAACGTACAAATGTATAATTTTCAATCTTATTTGAGAATGGGTTTTGTTTTGTTTTTTGAATACACTTTTTGAAAATATTAGTTTTTGTGGTGTAATAGCAGTTTTTGGTAACTGTCGATTTTGTTCTGAAATAGAGTTTACACCCATTTATAACACAGCTAAAGGGACGAAATAAAAATTTTGTCATCAACATAATTTTGTTATAAAAAGTTAAATAATAAACAGTAAAATGTGAGAGAGAACTATGTAACAGCCATAATTTTGCTACAGACAACTTTACTATAAATGAGCATGGGTGCAACTGTATTAACATTTAAATACTGTTTTTTTAATTGCTTGTAGTCGAATAACATCCAATACTTTTTAGAAGCTTAAATCTTTAAGGTACTCAATGCTCATCTATTCAGAAAGTTTGTTTGTAAAGACTATGTAGTTTCCCATACTTTCACTACATATATTTAGCTTTGGTTAATTATTTAGAAACATGATGGTTTTAAAGGCCAGTTATCTATACACATAATAAAATAAGGTGTGTGTGTGTGTTTGTGGCGTGCATTCCAGGGAAACGGTAAGGCCTAGAAAGATGAAATTTGGTGTACAGGTGTAGTTTTTGCCGAAGATGTGCACCTCGAGCTTCGATTTTCGAAATTTTAATTAGAAAAAAGTTATTTTATGTTTTATGTTATTTTTAGCATTTTTTAGTACTTTTAACCTAACAGACCCCGAACCAATTGCGTGAGACGGATATTTTTTTGTACTATAGTGCAGGAAATTTAATTTTAAATATGATGAATGAAAAAATTTTGAAGATAGAGTAATTTTTGTATTTTTTGTAGATTTTTGAAAAAACCTTTTTTTTACATTTTTTTCTGAGTTTAGTTTTTTTCGAAACCCATCCTGCAAAATGTATTGAACCCACAATTCTAAAATTTTAGTTGGTAATAGTAAAAACATTCCGCCCCCTTCAGAAGAAAAAAGTTTTTAAAAATACGTAATAGTTTTTTTTTTTACAATTTTTTTAATACAGAACACAACGCGAGCTGTTTGCTTGCCGGCTGAATTCCCAACTTAACGCATCACGTGATCCAACTGAAATCGTTTGCCTTCTCTTCACCTTTTTTTTTTTAAATAGTTTTTTGATCTTTTTGCAAGCACTACTTTTTGCACACTACGGGGGAACATAGAGCCTTTTTTTTTGCGGACAATTTTAATTAAATAAATAAAGCTCGCTGTTTTTTGCACGATCTTTGTTTCTGTTACGGATTGGCGGTTAGGTTAGGTAGATACAGAGATAGAGATTGAGTGGACAAAAAATGTTTTTTTCGAATTAATACTTATATAAATAAAAAGATTGTTAATTACTGGTCAGAGGTAGACATGCATAGATCGTATCGATAGATAGATAGACAAATATAGAGGTCGATATAGTAGATGGACAGCAAGAAAGAGACCTGCCCGTCATTTAAGGAACTTCAACGGGGTGTCAATGCCCCCCCCACACACACACCATGACTTTGAAAAAACAATGCTTTCACATAAAAGTAGAAGTGCTTTTTGTTATTTTTTGACAAATTTTGCATGAAGTACATCGTTTGTGTCTCCCCTCCACCTCCTTTAAAAATATTCCAAACAATGGAACTGGAGAAGATATTTTATTTAAACTACTAATGATATAAATAGATAGAGATTGACTGATACCATGACGAAATTTATTTAAGCAGTCGCCGAAGGCGGCAACATTGGCGTAAAAAGGCGAATGATAATATTGATATATAGAGAAAAACATTGATTAATACCGTCGCTAAATTGTCTAAGCAGCCGCCGAAGGCAGCAATCCTGGTGCAAAAAGGCGGATCAGCTGGTCGCCGTAGGCGACTAGTATGCAATAAAACGGATTGAAATGGTCTCAAATATGTTAGAAATATACCAAACCCAAACATCTAGGACACACATTAAAAAGCCATATTTTTTTATCGCCACTTACCTCTGTGAATGAATTCGGCCACTTTTTCAATGTCTTTCTCCTTCAGACCTCGTGTTGTGAGAGCAGGAGTGCCTAGGCGGATGCCTCCTGGATTCAGAGCACTCTTATCTCCAGGGACCGTATTTTTATTACAAGCAATGCAGATGTCTTCCAAAACTTTTTCTGCTCTTGATCCATTTAACCCTAATGGACGTAAATCTAACCAGACAATATGGTTGTCTGTACCACCTGTAAAGATTTTAAAAGATTTGTTTAAGATAAAAATAATGTTTGAAAACTTTATGTAATACCACTCCCTTAATTCAAAAACCATTATAACTAAAGCCACATGTGAGCAATGTTCTCTACATGTGTGTCAGAGGTGCAAAATGAATAATTCTTTTGTCAGTAAAAAAGACCAATTTTGTAGCAGTCATGTCCATGAAAAAACAAAGGGGGAAAGTTTGCAAGGAGTTAACTTATTTTACGGTGCAAATACAGTTCATTACAGTTTCAAATCCAATGGTTTGCTGTAGTACTTAAAGAAGGGTTATCTACTGGCTGTAACTACTTCAAACAATAGTTTTACACTTTAAGTTATTGATAAAAATTAAAACATTGAAAATAACCAAATGCTTCAAGTGGAAAAAAATATTGTTTTGGCTCTCTTGAAAAGTTCTAATTTTCACATTTATTAGTTTAGCATGGTGCTGACAATATCAATCTTGAATTTCTGAAGTGTCAGTTTTCCAATTTGATATTACTATTATTATTTACATTGACAAAGCAAGTATGAGAGCATCACTCGCACTTGCCGATTTTAGGAAGAGGTCTCTCACTGAACTCTGCTCTTACTGTTTTGTTGCAAAATGTTAAAGTGCTTTGCCTTTTTTTCTCCCCCTTTTTTTTTTTTTTGCCTTAAACTTAAACAAGAGAACTAAGGAGATTCTATCTTCTAATCAGAAAAAGGTGAAATATAAACATTCAAATCGAGAAAGATTGACAGCCATGAAGCATATAAGCAATAAGCACTATGAAATACATTTTGTAGGAATGAGGACTTTAATATGTACCTGTAACACATGTGTATTGTCTCTCCTGCAAAGCTTTTGCAAGTGTTTTTGCATTCAAGATAACTTGTTCTTGATATTTCTTAAATGCTGGGCTTTGTGCCTGTTTGAGTGCAGTAGCAATACCTGTAAAGAAAATGGAAACAAATGTACTTGATGCATGTATAATATAAGAAAAGGAAAACTGAACATCAATTTGATAATTGAAAGATTGAAAAAAACTCTCAGAAAATTTAAGAAATCACAAAGCTGAATAATTAACATTGACTTGATTCTGTGAGAGAACACTGAAAATAGTCTCTGTATACAAAAAATCATGAAAAAAATTCTGATGCAAAGTGAAATTCATGATAAATCAGCTACTATACAACAATTAATGCTTCAGAAACTTCATTATAGTCGACGTTATGTTATTAGGAAAATTTACAAGAACAGTGACTGAACTTTTTTTCCCATCCAACTTTCATAGCCCTTTCAATGACATCAAATCTGTAGAAAACTTTGCTTTGAATAATACACCGAATGATAATTCTTCAGCGTACAGCCTCTCCTCACCCCATTCCTTTTAAAACTCACTTTTTTACACAACTTTGCTGGACATTTCATGGACATGGAATCAAAAAATATATATACACTGTTTATACATCTGAGCAGTGGGCTAAGGGGCTTAAGCCCCTCCCAGAGATCAGATGGAACTCAGAAATGGCTATAAGCTCCTTGACCAGACCAAAAAGAAGGCCTAAAATTGCGTCTTTTGACCTTTAATTTTGGGAATTTTACAAAATATTTGCAAATTACTTCTCTTAAAATACGGCGGCTGCTGTAAGATTCTTTTCCCAACAATCGACTTTTCTCTCCACAGAGGAGTCAGCTTCTTTCTTTAAAAAGGAGATATTTGTTACAGCTTTCTTCATTCAATGTTTTTTCTTAATTTGAGCATAATTAAAAGTTGATGTGTGTATTTTATGATTTGGAAATTTAAATCGTTTTTGTGGTTTGATAGACAGAGAGAGAACACACTAAGAGCAGGAGAGCGCAATTTTATTCTTCCCTGACATTTTATAAATTTTATTTATAATTAAAATAAAAACTGTGTAATCAAACTTTACTGATACGAAATTTAAAAACAAATTCTGCATAAATGTGGGAAAGGTTGAAAAACACTGATTTTGCCAATCTATTCACATTTCGGAGTTCCTTAAAAAAATTCTAGTCCCTCCCAGGAAAAAATCCTGAGTGTGCCACTGTATATGAGCAATCAATAGAAAAATGAAATAACAAGTAAAGCATTTCTGAATGGAAATACGGATGGAATTTTACGACTTTTCAAGCATACTGGTTAAAACCAAAGAAAGCTACAAATCATATCATTGTGTGATTGATAGTTGATTAAAAGATTTATTGAATGGGAAACAATGTAAAAATGCTTTATTTTCTTGAACATGAGATATGGCATAAATTGTTTCATGATAAACAATTAATGTCCATTAACCAAACTGCCTCACCTGTTTTTCTGCACCTGCTTCACCTGTTTCCCTTAAGGATAATTGACATTTCATACAGGCTCATGCATACTTAGTTTCATTCTGAGTTTGTAATAGATATCAGACATAAAGTACAGAATCCTTTAAAAATGAAAAAAAAAAAAAAAATTAATAATTTAGTTACCTGCTATTGCGTTGTTGTGTGGTCCACCTTGGAGACCAGGGAAAACTGCTTGATTAATTTTGTCTTCTAAATCATAAGCGATTTCTCCTGATTTTGTCACGGAGCGAATACCTGTAAATGAAATATTTTTTACAAACAGAAGGAGAAAACAAAAAGCCCATTATCTTTTAAAAGGAACAGCATAGCGCTCAGATTTAAATATCTTAATTGTTTTCTTATTTATACAATTTCAACACATCTTTTCAGTGCACATCTAACTTTTGCAACATGAAATTGTTATGTGATATTTACCACATCTTAGTCAATATTAAGCATGTAGTTTACTATCATTTACGAACATTGACAAATTCAGTGAAACGAATTCCCACTCCTTACCTTTTCTGTAAAAAATAACACCTGCTCTAGGCCCTCTCAAAGTTTTATGTGTGGTAGTGGTGACAACATCACAATATTCAAAAGGATCTGGAACAAGTCTTGCAGCTACAAGCCCACTCACATGTGCCATATCTGCCATTAAGTACGCCCCATTTTCGTCAGCAATTTCTCGAAACCTTTTATAGTCAAGATTTCTTGGGTAGCAACTGATACCTAATTCAAGAGAAATTAAAAACATCAATCATAAATGCAAATAGATTTATCAATCACTATTGGCTTTTAGATAATAGCAGATGGCTACAAAAATGAAATTGGAAACATTTTCAATGTGTGCCATTCAATTACTTTCTAAAATATATGTTATTTAAGAACGATACAAACTTCATTCTTAAACCAGGGTTCATACACTTGTAGTTAAAACAAATTCCCTGACTTTTCCAGGTTTTCCAGGCTATTTTTTAGAAAATTCCAGGTTACTGGCTTCATTCAAAACCAAGTTTAAATAGCAATATTTCCAAAATAATTAAAATTGTTTGAAGTAGCAATGCAGAAAATTTTCCCCTTAGATTAAGAAAAAAAATAGTTATTTTTCCCCTTTCTTTTCTCTCTCAAAATTTAATTTGTTTATTTCGAAAAAATGTTATGAGGATTACTTTAATGATTTCTTTTTTTTTTTGAAGAAAATTGGTTACAATAGAGCTAGAAGAAAAAATAAAACACTCACTTATGCCCCCCAACCCCCCCCCCAAAAAAAAAGAAGAATTTTTGCATGCATGGCGCAGCTCATCTCCTGGGTCTGCTTAACACTTTTACATTGTAGTGATGTAACTGGGAGTGGTAAGGAATGACTTTTCACCCCGAATAATCCCTCGTTTTTGAAAAAGGGAGGGGGGGGGGAGCATTTTAATGCTCAATGAGAAAAGAAATATTTTGAAGTGTTATTCAAATACTGTACAACATATATTACAAATTAAAAAGGGAGCAAACTCTCCCCAGAAATATTACAAAAGATAAGACTAAACCTGCGTTTTTAAAGCAAAAAGTTAAAAAGATTTCTCGTTCATTCAAGATCATCTTAAATTTTGACTTTTATAGTAGACTCTCATTTTACGCGGTTTAAGATTTGACACCTATATTTTATTTTACACGGATGAGTTTCGGTTTTATGCGGATGCAGCAATGCAAACAGATAAAATTTTCCCCTCTTTCAAAATTTAAACTCCTACAGATTGCAGATTACGCGTAATCAACTGCATTTTGGCGTGCTAATAATCGAGCTTGGGCCACTGGAGACATTTTATACGATTGGTTCCAGAGCTCTTTCCAGAAGTAAAGTTATTAAACTCACACAGTTCAGAAATCACTGGAAGAAGAGCTTTCAGGAGTGAAAAAGTAGGTCAAAATCAACGAGGGTACAGACGTCAGTGACGCACAACCAAAAATGTTCATACTGAAAATTTTGAGCCATCCCTAGACAATAGAAATGATTTTTCGGATTTGTTAGTGAAGGAAGATTCTATCATGGAAATGACGCAAGTGATCATGGATGCGTTCATGCTCTGTAAAGAATTATAGAGAAAAATTCTTAATGACTCCCAAAAGACTAACATAGCCAACTCCTCTTTCATAAACAGAACATGAAATTAATTTGTTTTCTTTATGCATGTTGTGCATAAAAGTCGATATGAGTACACATTTAGCTTATTATATAACTAGAAAATCGCCCGTCATGGTATAACGGGTGAAAAGTATTTCTACATTTGAACAAATCAATTGCCTATTTGGTGATATTTTGATAGTTGAAATTTTAACGATAACACCCGTGGATGAACCCTAAACTCCAGTAGATAGCATTAATTTTTAATTATTTTGGTTTCTTTGTTTTCCTAAAATGACACAGTCTTACCAGTAAAACAGTTAAGTTACTGGATCGAGTTCAGCCTTGTCACGATAAATCCTTTCCTTGCATGTTAAACATTACCAAAACATATCAGCAAATTACTATGACGTGGCACAAGTTTCATTGTTAAAACACGCAGGCTACTCGATCATCGGCTATTATTTATATGAGGATTAATCATCACTAGAATGAAGTATTTTGTTATCTACGGAACCAAATCCCTATTTTAACACTAGTATTAGGTCTCAATTTGCGCAGCATTTCCGTGGAACGTAACCCATGCGTAAAATGAGGGTCTACTGTATTTAGAAAATGTTCCGAGTGAATCTCCGAAATCTCCTCTCCTAACGTTATCGAAGGTTGGCTAAAATAGCATTTCTGGAGCTCCAATTTTGAAAAGTTTCCAGAGAGGGCTTTGAATCTCTCTTCTCTAACATTACCTGAAATCGTCTAAAACTACGTTTCTCGAACTATAGTTTCGAAAATTACAGGGAAAGAATCCTTGTAGCCCCTCCCCCCCCAATCCGTTTAAAACAGTTGAAGTTCATCTATAATTACGTTTTTAGAAATTCAATTGAAAAATTTTCTGGGGGAGGAAACTCAAATTTCTCCCCTCCCAAGACTATTACAATTTCAAGACTTTTCTAATGGAGAAATCCCGAATCTCTCTACTTTTGCGTGAATATTTTACTTACGATTAGGTTCTAATAATGTCATACTGAATTGCTAATGCTATTTTCAATAACGAATTTCTATGAAACGGTATGGAGGGAGGATGCTATCCTTGAAGTTCACTGAAGACGCTTTAGATCCCATAGGTATGTCACTGAGCACCTTTATTTTTTTTTATGAAAAGAGTGATATTCCTTGATATTTTTACAAAGTGTTACAATGTTTTGAACTTCTTTCATGTAAAAAGAGGGTAAAAATTCATTTGAAGGGTGTCAGAAAGAGCTCCTATATTCAAATTTAGAAACTGGCTTGATTTTGCGAAACATTAGTTCTTCCTCTCTGCAGCACCGTTTCATGAAAACATTTCATGAAACACTGCTGCATGAACGCAAAACATGAAAGCTGGGTGTGTGTGTGATGTAGAAGCTGGTTCGGAAAAGCCAGTCAGCCACAGCAAAACATTACGGTGCTCTGGACTTTTAACCTCGTCGATTTTTTGAGCAGTCACGATTGCTTATTGTTCTCATTTGACTGTTTTTGGCGTCTTTTGATTATTCCCACCTCCACCCTCCGCAGCATCACCGTTGACTGGCTCCTCACGATGCTGCTCCTATAGCGAAAGCCGTCTCCAGGTTGCATCCATATCCTACACACACGCACATACATACACCTACACACATACAAACACATACACACATGCATACATACAGACACCCACACATACACACACAAAAACATACACACACAACTACCCATACATTCATGCCTGCACACAGACGCAAACACATATGCCTACACACATATACATACCCCCTACACACAAACACACACACGCCTACATACACACACTCGTGATTGCGAAAAACATAATTTGAATTCAAGATGTCAAAATTCAAATTAATTTTTTTTTTCTTTTTTTTTTTGAGCTAATCTGGGTTCTGTGGTACCCCTGGTGACCTTCGTGCACACGCCTCTGCATTGAGCCCCAAAAAGTTAGATTAGCTGTCATAACTTGACGACTAAAAAAAAAGGGTCGGAAGTTACTTACAGGATTAAAGAATACATGGTGAACTTTCTATAGCAACACAAAATTGCTGAAAAAGAAAACTGTAGCACTCAATTGCGATTTTTTTTCCAGTAAGAGGTCAGAAGTTTTGTTTGTCTTAACTGAAACTTTCATTTTGATATAAGTAATATCTGTGACATGTTTTATGTAATTAAATAGTAAACCAAACTTATTTAACAAAATGTTTGTTTTAGCCATGATTTGTATTAACTGTGGTCGTATTGACAGAGCTCAACTGTAATTTATAGCAGACACTAAGGGCGCCCATATGCAAAATTGTAATGGGGGAGGGGGGCTCAAATATTTTCCCCATGGTTTAGCTGGATATTTTCCCCATGGAAACCGATTTCAGGACAGATTAGAGTCATTAAAATTTGACATTTTTTATAACTTATTCATTGATGACTGGGGAAGAAATACTTTTACATTTTTAAAAAGAAAAAAGTACTAAAAGCAAAAAAGTTCTGAGGGGGGCTCAAGGCCCCCTTGTCCCCCTTTATGGGCGCCCATGGCAGACACTGCTTTAAGGATTTTGTTATTGTGTTTAATATTCATGCTGAAAATATGAAAACTAAATTAAAAATAACATAATATCAAATTATGAGACTCCTATTAGAATTTTATGATGGATTTTTTTTTTCCTTTTTTACTAAGTTAGGCAAAATTATAATATCATTCAAAAACTAGTAAAGAGAAATGAGAAGAATATAACCCTGTGGCTTGATCGAGACATTTTACTTCCCACCAAGGAAATTAAATTGAGACATACCTGCAATAATAACCTTTGGCTTGAAAAGCTTTGCTGTTCTTTGCAACTGATCATAATCAATGAGGCCCGTTTTAGGGTCAATTTTATAAGGCATGGACTCAAAAAATATTGAAGTGGCCGATATTTTCTTCTTTTCCGTAAAATAGCCATGTGTCAGGTGTCCTCCATCGGGTAAATCGAGACCCATGATGCGTCCATGAGGTTCAACCAAAGCAGTATAGACAGCAAAGTTAGCAGGCGATCCAGAATACGGCTGAACATTAACACCCCACTTGTCTGAAGTCAATCCATAAGTGTCTAAAGCCCTTTTCTGGCACAGACGTTCAACTTCATCTATGTGTTCATTGCCACCATAATATCTGAAACATTTTGAAATAAGCAATGCTATTTAAAAAACGACAAAACATTTTTATGTAATGCTTATATAGTTATTCATTATTAAATGCCTGCAGTGACCAGTTGGTTTGGCATTTTTTTTTTTCGATTTTTTGTTAATATGTCGCCTGTTTTGTGTTCCATCAGAATTTGAAATATTAATATTAAATGTACATTTCTGTTATGATTTATCATAAGGTACAATTTTGAATTTAAAAGACAGTCTGTAAAAGAAAATTCGTAAGATAGATTGTTTCAAGCCGAAGCAGCCGAATCACAGCTCATGATTCGGCCAGACCGAAGCTCCGATAGAATGGTCAAAGCTTTGTTCTATCTCAACTAAAAATACAATAGAATATTTTTAAAAGATTAAGATGAACACATAAAAAATATGATGATTAACAGTTAAAAGACCAAAATATGAAAATAACTTAAATTTTGGGAGGATTGAAATGCTCAAATACCAAACGAAACTCCAAATGAATAAAATGCAAGCATGCAACACGCCTAGAAAAGACATCAAGTAAGCAAGCATGATGTTTTTAAAAAATGCAATACTGTAATGCATTTTTTAAAAACATCATGCACCAAATCATAGCATTTTTTAAAACATCATGCCTAGGTGCACCAAAAAATTGGGGTGGGGAGGGGGTCAAAAGAAGTGTTGGGGTGGGGGACAAAGCCCCTTGAAGCTCTTTTTTTTTTTGCAAAATTGGGCTATATTACTGGTACTTAATATTACTGATTTCATAACTTCTAAAAATGTGAAGTATGGTATCAAAAATCGAGACGAATGGCAACCGTACACTTTCCCCTTCCATTTCAAAGTTCTATCGAAAGGATTAAATCACTTATTCTCCAGGGCAAAAACTTTCTCTTTAGTTGCGAGGCTATATCACCCCATTTTAAAATTCCAACCTCTAATTTCCATTTTTTTAAAGGAAATAAAAAAGAGAGAAGTCCTCAGGTGTGGATCGAAAGTGAGGGGCAGTTGCCCCCCCCCATACAAGTCATCTATGAATACTGCATGACACATTTGCTGAGTTTTACACCAAAATTTGCAAAAACACACAATATCTCCAGAGGTCTGGTCGTAAAAACCGCCTCTGATGTCGCATCAGGCTATCCTGATCATTACCAAAACAAAATTCGAAACTGCAGTTTTAATCCCAACATATTTAAATAATGAATATATTTTTTAATTTATACCTTTGACCAGGATACCCTTCAGAGTACTTGTTATGTAGGCAAGTGCTCAAAGCCTGAAGCACACTACGGCTTGTAAAATTTTCCGATGCTATCATTTCTAAACCTGTCATTTGCCGTGACTTTTCATTTTTAATGATACTGAATAGTTCTGGATCAGTTTCATCTAAGTTCTGGTTCAACAAATCCATTATCTGTATAAGGTATGATTTACCACCTAAGAAGTGACAAAAAAGAATCAAAATAAAAAATAAAATACTTTTTTTTTGCTCAAAATAAAACAGACATAAAAACTTTCAACTAATACTTAAACTAATGTAGAGGTTAAAACCCCATTTTCTTAAAAATTCTCAAGATGAATAAAATACCTTAAATGATTTCCTAATAGAAGCAATAAGTCTGGTAG